>NC_142463.1:100001479-100233979 GCF_049115385.1 Moschus berezovskii
GGGCTGAAAGACCACGTTAATCAACTTTGATTGACATTCTCCTTATTAGAATGTTCTGCAGAAGTTATGCATATTCTTCAGAGCAGCCTGAGCATGTTTCTCCTGTGTCAAAATATAAAGCGGACTGTGTGTTCTTTCTGTTTTAATGTAAGGATGTAACAAAACTTTAATTTTTGATTGTTGATGTTGTTGTTCAGTCACTGAGTCACGTCCAGCTCTTTGCGACCCCATGGACTGCAGCACACCAGTCTTTCCTGTCCTTCACCATCTCCTGAAGCTTGCTCAAACTCAAGTCCATTGAGTTGGTGATGCATCCAACCATCTCATCCTCTCTTGTCCCCTTCTCCTCTTGCCTTCAATATTTCCAGGCCTCAGGGTTTTTACTAATGAGTTAGCTCTTCGCATCGGATGGCCAAAGTATTAGAGCTTCAGCTTCAGCATCAGTCCTTCCAATGAATATTCAGGACTGGTTTCCTCTAGGATTGACTGGTTTGATCTCCTTGCAGTCCAAGGGACTCTCAAGAGTCTTCTCCAACACCACAGTTCAAAAACATCAACTCTTTGGTGCTCAGCCTTCTTTTGATCCCACTCTCACATCTATAGATGACTACTGGAAAAGCACAGCTTTGACTATACAGACCTTTGTTGGCATGGTAATGTCTCTGCTTTTTAATATGCTGTCTAGCTTTTCTTCCAAGGAGCAGGTATCTTTTAATTTCATGGCTGCAGTCACCATCGGCAGTGATTTTGGAGCCCAGGAAAATACGCTGCTTTTGAATACCCTGTCTAGGAGTATCATAGCTTTTCTTCCAAGGAGCAAGCGTCTTTGAATTTCATGACTGCAGTCACTGTCCACAGTGACATTTGGAGGCCATGTCTGTGACTGTTTCCATAGTTTCCTCATCTATTTGCCATGAAGTGATGAGACCGGATGCCATGATCTTAGTTTTTTGAATGCTGAGTTTTAAGCCAGCTTTTTCACTCTCCTCTTTCACTTTCATCAAGAGGCTCTTTAGTTCCTCTTAGCCTTCTGCCATAAGGGTGGTGTCAACTGCATGTCTGAGGTTATTGGTATTTCTCCTGGAAATCTTGATTCCTGTTTGTGCTTCATTCAGCCCGGCATTTCACATAATGTATTCTGCATATAAGTTAAATAAGCAGAGTGACAATATACAGCCTTGATGTACTTCTTTCCTGATATGGAACCAGTCCGTTGATCTATGTCCAGTTCTAACTGTTGCTTCTTGACCTGCATATAGATTTCTCAGGAGGCAGGTAAGGTGGTCTGATATTCCCATCTCTTTCAGAATTTTTCACAGTTTATTGTGATCCACACAGTCAAAGGCTTTGGCATGAATAGTCAGCGAAGCAGAAGTAGATGTTTTTCTGGAATTCTCTTGCCTTTTCTGTGATCCAACGAATGTTGACAATTTAATCTCTGGTTCCTCTGGCTTTTCTAAATCCAGCTTGAACATCTGGAAGTTCTCAGTTCACATACTGTTGAAGCCTTCCTTGGAGAATTTTGAGCATAACCTTGCTAGTGTGTGAAATGAGTGCAATTCTAACTTTTGACAGAACATGGTAATCCATGAGTATTTAATAGTGAGGGCCACTTAGAGTATACTTTATTTAGTCTTTATGTTAGGACTCCATAATCTAAGTAGGATTGATATACATTTAGAAATGGTCAGTTCTAAATAATTTGCCTTGAATTGAACTTGAAATGGATCTTTATCGTAAAAGAATACTTTGTAAAGGCAAAGGACTGTACATGTTATTTCTCCCAGTTTTGTTTTTTTTATTCTTCTTTTTTAAAATAACAGCTTTATTGAGATGTAATTTACATACCATAGGAGTCATCCTTTTAAAGTGTATAGTTCCATGTCTTTTGTATATTCAATGAGCTGTGCAACAGTTCCCTCTATCTAGTTCCAGGATGTTTCTCATCACTCCCCACTAAACCATCATATCCATTACTAGTCACTCCCTGTTCCCTCTTTCCCCAGGCCTTGGAAACCACTCATATAATTTCTCCATGGATTTGTCTAGTCTGAAAATTTTGTATAAATAGAATCAAACAATGTATGACTCTTTGTGCCTGGCTCATTTCACATTAGAATAACGTTTTCAAGGTTCATTCATGCTGTAGTCTATGTCAGTAGTGTTCTATTATATGAATATACCAAACTGTGTATATTCATTCTTCTCTTTTTGTATATTTGGGATGTTTCTGCTTTTTTTCACTATTGTGAATGATGTTTCTATGAACATTCATATACAAGATTTTCTGTGGACATATGTGTCACTTCTTTTGGGTGTATACTATACCTGGGAGTGGAATTGCTCAGCCATGTAGTTACCCCATGTTTAATCCTTTGAGGACTAGCTTTGGTTTCTTCATCTTGAAAATGGAGAAAACTATGTTTTATAGAGGGCCAGGTAGTCAGATCCTCTGGGGTCACAGGAATATTATTTATAATGAAGGATACATTTTGAAAAGATGAAGAGACCTGGTGTAGAAGTAGTTCAGTTCAGTTCAGTCGCTCAGTCGTGTCCGACTCTCCGCGACCCCATGAATCACAGCACGCCAGGCCTCCCTGTCCATCACCAACTCCCGGAGTACACTCAAACTCATGTCTACAGAATCGGTGACGCCATCCAGCCATCTCATTCTCCGTCGTCCCCTTCTCCTCCCGCCCCCAACCTTTCCCAGCATCAGAGTCTTTTCCAGTGAGTCAACTCGTCGCATGAGGTGGCCAAAGTATTGCAGTTTCAGCTTTAGCATCAGTCCCTCCAATGAACATCCAGGATTGATCTCCTTTAGAATGGACTGGTTGGATCTCCTTGCAGTATAAGGGACTCTCAAGAGTCTTCTCCAACACCACAGTTCAAAAGCATCGATTCTTCGGCGATCAGCCTTCTTCACAGTCCAACTCTCACATCCATACATGACAACAGGAAAAACCATTGCCTTGACTAGACGGACCTTGGTTGGCAAAGTAATGTCTCTGCTTTTTAATATACTATCAAGGTTGGTCATAACTTTCCTTCCAAGGAGCAAGCGTCTTTTAATTTCATGGCTGCAATCAGCATCTGCAGTGATTTTGGAGCCCAAAAAAACAAAGTCTGACACTGTTTCCACTGTTTTTCCATCTATTTCCCATGAAGTAATGGGACCAGATGCCATGATCTTTGTTTTCTGAATGTTGAGCTTCAAGCCAACCTTTTCACTCTCCTCTTTCACTTTCATCAAGAGGCTTTTGAGTTCCTCTTCACTTTCTGCCATAAGGGTGGTGTCATCTGCATATCTGAGATTACTGATATTTCTCCCAGCAATCTTGATTCCAGCTTGTGCTTCTTCCAGCCCAGCGTTCCTCATGATGTACTCTGCATATAAGTTAAATAAGCAAGGTGACAATATACAACCTTGACGTACACCTTTTTCTATTTGGAACCAGTCTGTTGTTCTATGTCCAGTTCTAACAGTTGCTTCCTGACCTGCATACAGGTTTCTCAAGAGGCAGGTCAGGTGGTCTGGGATTCCCATCTCTTTCAGAATGTTCCACAGTTTATTGTGATCGACACAGTCAAAGGCTTTGGCATAGTCAATGAAGCAGAAATAGATGTTTTTCTGAAACTCTCTTGCTTTCTCCATGATCCAGCGGATGTTGGCAATTTGATCTCTGGTGCCTCTGCCTTTTCTAAAACCTGCTTGAACATCTGGGAGTTCACGGTTTATATACTGCTGAAGCCTGGCTTGGAGAATTTTGAGCATGACTTTACTAGCGTGTGAGATGAGTGCAATTGTCCGGTAGTTTGAGCATTCTTTGGCATTGCCTTTCTTTGGGATTGGAATGAAGACTGACCTCTTCCAGTCCTGTGGCCACTGCTGAGTTTTCCAAATCTGCTGGCATATTGAGTGCAACACTTTCACAGCATCATCTTTCAAGACTTGAAATAGCTCAACTGGAATTCCATCACCTCCACTAGCTTTGTTAGTAGTGATGCTTTCTAAGGCCCACTTGACTTCACATTCCAAGATGTCTGGCTCTAGGTCAGTGATCACATTATCGTGACTATCTTGGTCGTGAAGATCTTTTTTGTACAGTTCTTCTGTGTATTCCTGCCACCTCTTCTTAATATCTTCTGCTTCTGTTAGGTCCATACCATTTCTGTCCTTTATCGAGCCCATCTTTGCATGAAATGTTCCCTTGGAATCTCTAATTTTCTTGAAGAGGTCTCTTGTTTTTCCTATTCTGTTGTTTTCCTCTATTTCTTTGCATTGATCACTGAGGAAGTCTTTCTTATCTCTCCTTGCTATTCTTTGGAACTCTGCATTCAGATGCTTATATCTTTCCTTTTCTCCTTTGTTTTTCACCTCTCTTCTTTTCACAGCTATTTGTAAGGCCTCCTCAGACAGCCATTTCGCTCTTTTGCATTTCTTTTCCATGGGGATGGTCTTGGTCCCTGTCTCCTGTACAATGTCACGAACCTCCGTCCAGAGTTCATCAGGCACTCTATCAATCAGATCTAGTCCCTTAAATCTATTTCTCACTTCCACTGTATAATCATAAGGGATTTGATTGAGGTCATATCTGAATGGTCTAGTGGTTTTCCCTACTTTCTTCAATTTAAGTCTGAACTTCGCAATAAGGAGTTCATGATCTGAGCCACAGTCAGCTCCTGGTCTTGTTTTTGCTAACTGTATACAGCTTCTCCATCTTTGCCTGCAAAGAATATAATCAATCTGATTTCGGTGTTGACCATCTGGTGATGTCCATGTGTAGAGTCTTCTCTTGTGTTGTTGGAAGAGGGTGTTTGCTATGACCAGTGTATTCTCTTGACAAAACTCTATTAGCCTTTGCCCTGCTTCATTCCGTGCTCCAAGGCCAAATTTGCCAGTTACTCCAGGTGTTTCTTGACTTCCTACTTTTGCATTCCAGTCCCCTATAATGAAAAAGACATCTTTTTTGGGTGTTAGTTCTAAAAGGTCTTGTAGGTCTTCATAGAACCAATTAACTTCGGCTTCTTCAGCATTACTGGTTGGGGCATAGGCCTGGATTACTGTAATATTGAATGGTTTGCCTTGGAAACGAACAGAAATCATCCTGTCATTTTTAAGATTGCATCCAAGTACTGCATTTCGGACTCTTTTGTTGACCATGATGGCTACTCCATTTCTTCTAAGGGATTCCTGCCCACAGTAGTAGATATAATGGTCATCTGAGTTAAATTCACCCATTCCAGTCCATTTTAATTCACTGATTCCTAGAATGTCGATGTTCACTCTTGTCATCTCCTGTTTGACCACTTCCAATTTGCCTTGATTCATGGACCTAACATTCCAGGTTCCTATGCAATATTGCTCTTTACAGCACCGGACCTTGCTTCTATCACTGGTCACATCCACAACTGGGTATTGATTTTGCTTTTGCTCCATCCCTTTATTCTTTCTATAGTTACTTCTCCACTGAGCTCCAGTAGCATACTGGGCACCTACTGACCTGGGGAATTCCTCATTCAGTATCCTATCATTTTGCCCTTTGATACTGTTCATGGGGTTCTCAAGGCAAGCATACTGAAGTGGTTTGCCATTCCCTTCTCCAGTGGACCACATTCGGCTGTGGTCCATGTGATCAGATCGGCTAGTTTCCTGTGATTATGATTTCAGTATGTCTGCCCTTTGGTGCCCCCTAGCAATACCTACCGTCTTATTTGGGTTTCTCTTACCTTGGTCGTGGAAAATCTCTTCACAGCCGCTCCAGCAAAGTGCAGCCGCTGTACCTTACCTTGGGTGAGGGGTATCTCCTCAAAGCCGCCCCTCCTGACCTTGAAGGCGGAGTAGCTCCTCTCGGCCCTCCTGCGTCCGCACAGCCACCGCCTGTTGGACGTGGGGTAGCTCCTCTCGGCCGCCGGCCCTGGCCTCAGGCGTGGGGTAGCTCCTCACGGCCGCACCTCTTTGCGTCGTTCGTTGCGCCGGGGCCGGCGTCTCTCGCGTCGCGTCTGCGCCGCCGGGGCCGGCGTCTCTCGCGTTGCGTCTGTGTAGAAGTAGACAGACCTTATTAGTCACATGGGGAGTCCTAGAGTCACAGGGGTCTCTAGTGTCATGATGAAGACCCTGAGTATGAAATATGGGTCAGACTGTTGGAAGTTGCAGTCTGTGCACTTCCACTTCCTAGATAAGCTTATTTTCCTAGAGTGCAAAATGGATATAATAGATAATCCACTTACTTCACAGTGTTGTGGTGAAGATAAATGAAATAATACATGTAATGGAAGTGTTTTGTATATTGTCAAATCCCATACCAGTGATTGTTGTGAACATGGTATAATTATATCTACTTAATTTTGTAATACAAGTCAAAGTCATTCAAAACAGCCCGTAATTAAACTTTCGTAGTTCTTCAACTTAGATTTTATCCAAAAAGGATAGGAACTCCCAGACACACCAATGTATTATAAATAAAATATTTATATGTGATACAAACCATCCTTCTTCTCCCTGCCACATCCCTGCCTATCCCTACCCTCCAGTCCCAAACAAGCAGGGTTCCACTACTCTCCAGCCATTGGTATGCCTTTCCCATAGGGCTGTTTTGAAAATATGATAGTTAGCAAAGTCTACTGAGGTCCTAGTCGTCATTGCTGATTTTATCTTGGAAGTAAGTCTTTTATGCTCACTAGTCTCCTATTTCAGAGAAGGCAGTGGCACCCCACTCCAGTACTCTTGCCTGGAAAATCCCATGGACGGAGGAGCCTGGTAGGCTGCAGTCCATGAGGTCACTAAGAATTGGACACGACTGAGCGACTTCACTTTCACTTTTCACTTTCATGCATTAGAGAAGGAAATGGCAACCCACTCCAGTGTTCTTGCCTGGAGAATCCCAGGGAGCCTGGTGGGCTGCCGCCTATGGGGTCACACAGAGTCGGACATGACTGAAGTGACTTAGCAGCAGCAGCAGCAGCAGCAGTTTCCTCTTTCTCTTCCTGCACACAGGGCAACCAGAGCATTCAATCTGAACAGCTAGACTCCCACTACCTTTTAAGGCTCTGCCATGAGAGAGCTGGTGGTATGCTCTGAGATTCTTCAAAAAGTAACAGCTCTCTCATTGATGCTGCCTTTGATAATATTGTTTCTATGAGAAAATAGGTTTCAAACTAGACCCTCAGGATAGCTAAGGACCTTAAAAGCTCTCCAGAACTAACTCCTAGCTAATGTGTAAAGATGATAGACAGGGAGGCCTGGAGTGCTGCAGTCCATGGGGTCGCAAAGAATCGGACACAACTGAGTGACTGAACTGAATTGGACTGAATGTGTGAAGATTTTAACAATATCCCTGACAAGTGGTTCTTAAGTTTCAGTTGATTCCTTTCTGTGGCAGGAAATTTACTATCTCTTATAATGTTATGCTAAGTAAATATTTGATGTTTGAATATATGGATGGAGAGTGGCAATAAGTTCATTACATCCAACTCTACTAGAGAATTTATTCTTATATCTAATTGAAAGCTGCCTTCAATTCCTAGTTTTATTCCATCTAAAAGAGTTTTTTTAAAAAATAATGAATTTTCACAAAGAATAATAAAACATTTGAACATACAATAGAACAATAAAACAATAGAACATTCAAAGAACAAGAAAACATTTGTCCATGTGTCCAATATCTAAATTTTAACATATATTATTTTTGCTAATATGGTACAGATATAATTGCAACACTCTTAATAACCTACGTGGATCCCATCTCCTGAATTTTTTCCTACAGTTAATTACTGTTAAGTATTTTTCTTGAAGTCACACAATTAGAAAATTTCAGAACTGAGATGTGAACCCAGATGTCCTTGGTCAAAAGCCATTGCTCTTTCCACAATTCTGTGTTATATATAATAGTGATAACATTTATCACCAGTTTGTAAGTGGACAGCATTGATAAAATATCAAGGGTTACTTAAAATCTATTCTCCTTTCCTCTGCTTACCATATTAACTTACTTAAGAATTTTTTTGTTTTCATGAAATATAAAGATATGACTTATCACAGGAATCAAATTAGTGGAGTTTAAGTTGCAGAAGTTTTATTATATTTGAAAAGAATGTGTCAATTAAGATGATTAATCAGTTTTAGTGAAGTGGAACTATATTTTTAGGAGAGGGATTGCTAAGACATTAATGTGTCTTCAAGCATTTCCATTATAAGAACTGTCTGGGGGGTCTGAATATGATTCATCAAATGTGAGGCTGAGTTTTTTTTTTTTAAAGGCTGACTTGACAGTTGGTTATGTTAATGGGGCATGACATACAACAGCTGGGTTGTAATCTCCTGCTATTGTTGGCATTGATTGAGTTCTTAGTAAAGTCTTATTTCCAGTCTGGTCTAATACATTAAGAAGCGGTGGGAAGGAGAAATTAAGAAAAGAGCAGGGGAGAGCCATTAATGTTTGGAAAACATATTTTGAGATAAGAGTAAAGATTTTTTATGTACTATGTACAGAAGGAAGAACAAAGACAGAGGCACTGCCCCATGTTCAGGAACCTGCATGTTTGTTCCCTTAGCAGTGCAGAGCTTATCCAAAGGTCTGAGAGATCCTAGTTGAGAAAGTCTAGGGTGAAGCCCAGGTGTGTTTTTTGTTTGTTCAAGCCACAAAACACAAGTAAAATAAAGCATAAACAATAAGCAAATAACCAGTCTTCCTAGTAAGAGGTTCCTGGCCCTCTGGCACTGCCTTCCTCCTCACCCTTTGTTCAAACTGAGAGCCAGGATCTGCCTAAAGGAACAAAGCTGGACTCCTCATCCTGACTTTCAATATCTTTCTGAAATGGTTCTTTACTACTCATCTTCTCTGTCCCCTACACAGGACAGCCTGTGCCCTTTGTTTCAGTCCAGTGGGTCATCTGCACTGCTGCTTATGTTCTACCCTCCTAGATTGCCTTGTATTCTCCCTCTAGTCTATACAAACTTGATTCATCCTTTAAGGAGAGCTAAAATGTCATTTCTCTCTGGAACCTTCTCTGGTAGCCTCTTTCTCCTAATTTCTGTAGTTTTTGCTATTTGTATAGTTTATACTATCCTTTGTTATTTGTCATATGTAGTATTATTCCCCATTTTTTCAGAACACTTGTTTACACTTCAGATTCTGCATTGTGTGTTAAAATTAGCCTGTTAGAATAATTTATTTTACTTGTAAAATTACCTTTAGCTATGTTCTTCATCCTACAAGAACTGCTGAATCTTGTATACACATTACATTCTATTAGGATTAAATCCAGTGAGATCAAAGTCAGCAGGTTAATTATTCATCCATTCTTTTATTCAACAAGTATTTTTTGAGCAGAATGTGTCAGGCACTATTCTGGATACAGACAACATAGAAGTGAACAAAACAGGCCCAAATCCTGGCTTTCTCATGGAGTTTGCATGCTAGTGGGAGAGACAAACAAGAAAGAAAATAAGTAAATACAGTATTTTAGAAAATTATAATGCTGCTGTTGCTGCTGCTAAGTCATTTCAGTCGTGTCCAACTCTGTGCGACCCAATAGGCGGCAGCCCACCAGGCTCCGCCCTCCCTGGGATTCTCCAGGCAAGAACTATGGGATTAAAAAAACAGTGAAGGAGATAATGGAGGGCTGGAGTGAGGCATAGGGTGAGTTACAATTTTAAATAGGGTGGTCACCTCATTGAGGAAGTGATATTTGATCCAAGACTTGAAGAGAGTAAGGAAGAGAATCATGCAGATAACTAAAGAAAGCATGCCATTCAGAAGGATCAGTTAGCTGAAAGGTCCTGAGAGGGAGGGGGTGTTTTGGTATTTTTGAGAAACAGCAGAGAAACCATGTGGCTGGAGGAGGGTATGTAGGGGGAGAGTAGCAGAGGAAAAAAGTAAAAGAGAGGGCAGGAGAGGGGCTCCAGATTACTCAGGGCCTCAGGCCTAACGGGCTAATGAACGGATTTAGCCTTTCAGTCTCAGTTAGATAGGAAGCCACTGGTGGTTTCCAGCAGAGGAGTAATCTGATATTTTAAAAGGCTCACTGTGGCTGCTGTGCTAAGTATCACTGCTATTAGGGGAGCAAGGGTGGGAGCAGGGTGACCAGTTAAAGGACTATTCAAGTAGCTTAGGGGAGGGGCTTCCCTGGTGTCCAGTGGCTAAGACTCTGGGCTCCCAATGCAGGGGACCTGCATTCAATCCCTGTTCAGGGAACTAGATACCACATGCCACAATTAATGATTCTGCATGCCATGACTAAGACCCAGCACAGCCAAATAAATATTAAATAAATAAAACCACGTTAAAAAAATTAGCTTAAGGGAAAGATCACAATATCTTGGGCTGGAGTGGCAAAGGTACCAGCAGTCATGGTGGTAGATAGATTCTCTGTATGTATTGAAAGTAGAATTAGGCAGATTTATGGACAGATATGATGTGTGTGAAAAAGAAGGGTCAAGAATAATTCAAAGTTTGAGGCCCAAACAACTCTAAATATTGGTGATTACAAACTGAAATGCAATCCAAAGAAGAAACATGTGCTGGGAAAAATCAGGAATTCAGCTTTATATATTATGTGTGTGAGATATCTGTATTCAACTGGAGATTTCTGCTAGGAAGTTAGATACAGATTGGAATTCAGGAGAAAGATCAAGATGGGCATATAAACTTAGAAATTTAAGTAAATAAAACATCTCTTTTCTAGTCATCATTCTAGCAGATGTAGTTTCTTTGGAACCATTAAACCAACTTTTTTTATATTATTGGAAAATTATGAAAATAATATAAGCAAGCTAGTCCATATTAAAAGATCAAATCAGCAAAAAAGAAATATATATACAATACTTATCTGTTCATTGAAGTGAAGTTGAGTTGCTCAGTCATGTTCAACTCACTGTGACCCCATCTACTATACAGTCCATGGAATTCTCCAGGCCAGAATACTGGAGTGGGTAGCCTTTCCTTTCTCCAGGGGATCTTCCCAACCCTAGGGATTGAACCCAGGTCTCCTACCTTGCAGGTGGATTCTTTACCAGCTGAGCCACAAGGGAAGACCAAGAATACTGGAGTGGGCAGCCTATCTCTTCTCCAGTGAATCTTCCCGACCCAGGGATCGAACCAGGGTCTCCTCCATTGCAGGTGGATTCTTTACCAACTGAGCTACCAGGGAAGCCCTTCTTAACAAATATTTAGGGAGTACTTCCTAAATATCCTGCAATGAGAATATGAAGACATAAAATATGCCTTGCCAGCCCTCAAGACATTCTAGTCTGATTGAGGTGATTGTATACTGTGGCACAGTGGGATGAATGAACTGGAGAGGTCTTCTTGGCAATTGTGGGAGCTGAAAGAATGTAGAAAGTCATTTCAGTTGTTGACCCCTGGGCAACTTACAGACTATTGGGTTGGTCAAAAGTTCACTGGGGTTTTTCTATAAGATGTTCTGAAAAATCCTGAATGAATTTTTTTGGCTAACCCAATAGTTAGATACATGAACAGTTAAAAGCTCTAAAATGTGTAAATAAACCTGCAGGACAGTAGAAAAGCAATACCATGAGGCAGCACATGAGCACTTGCCAAATGTTACTATTTGCCTTAAGTGTTCAAGAGGAAAAATTTCCCAGTCTGGCTAGCAGGGAAGGCTTTGAGTGAAAAATGAACTTGAAATGAGAGGCAAGCTGTCTTGAGAGGGTATGATGGTTTTTCTTTTATGCTAGGAGTAACGAGATGCCTGTGAAGGGGTTTTAAGTAAGACTTAAGTTTTGACAATAATGTTTTCAAAATAATGGAGTTTTTCTAGCTGTAATAAGAAGAGATGGCTGGATGAAATCTGGCAGAGAGGATAGATAACTGTTGCAAAAGTTTTTGCTTTTGTGGATTGTTGTGGGAATGTTGTGGGAATGGCACATTCAAGTTGAACTAACTAGCAAAGAGTTGGTTGCCTATATAGGGCTAGATCTTGGGTAAGACAGCTTGGTTTGGGATGTGGGGACTGTTTGGGAGGCAAAAATGATAGCCCTAAAAGCGGACAAAATCTCTAAGGGAGAAAATGTGAAAAGAAAAAATTCAGAAGGCTAAGGACTACTTGTCATTTAAGCAGTAGCGTTAAAGAGCCAGGAAATTAAAAAAAAAAAGAAAACAACACAGAAGAGGCTAGAGAGATAGGAAAAGAACAAGGGATCACAGAGTTTAAGAGGAAATAAGGTTAATGGTGGCTCAGAGGTTAAAGCGTCTGCCTCCAATGCGGGAGACCGGGGTTTGATCCCTGGGTCGGGAAGATCCCCTGGAGAAGGAAACAGTAACCCACTCCAGATTCTTGCCTGGAGAATCCCATGGACAGAGAAGTCTGGTAGGCTACAGTCCACGGGGTCACAAAGAGTTGGACACGACTGAGCGACGGAACGGACGGAAGAAAGAAATACCTAGGTTGGATAAGAACACCTGTATTTAACTTATATGCAGAGTACGTCATGAGGAACGCTGGGCTGGAATCAAGATTGCCGGGAGAAATATCAATAACCTCAGATATGCAGATGACACCACCCTTATGGCAGAAAGTGAAGAGGAACTCAAAGGCCTCTTGATGAAAGTGAAAGAGGAGAGTGAAAAGACTGGCTTGAAGCTCAACATTCAGATAACGAAGATCATAGCATCTGGTCCCATCACTTCATGGGAAATAGATGGGGAAACAGTGGAAACCGTGTCAGACTTTATTTTGGGGGGCTCCAAAATCACTGCAGATGCTGATTGTAGCCATGAAATTAAAAGACCCTTACTCCTTGGAAGGAAAGTTATGACCAACCTAGATAGCATATTAAAAAGCAGAGACATTACTTTGCCAACAAAGGTCCGTTTAGTCAAGGCCATGGTTTTTCCCGTGGTCATGTATGGATGTGAGAGTTGGACTGTGAAGAAAGCTGATCACCGAAGAATTGATGCTTTTGAACTGTGGTGCTAGAGAAGACTCTTGAGAGTCTCTTGGACTGCAAGGAGATCCAACCAGTCCATTCTAGAAGAGATCAATCCTGGGTGTTCATTGGAAGGACTGATGCTAAAGCTGAAACTGCAATACTTTGGCCACCTCATGCGATGAGTTGACTCACTGGAAAAGACTCTGATGCTGGGAGGGATTGGGGTGGGAGGAGACGGGGACGACAGAGAGTGAGATGGCTGGATGGCATCACCGACTGGATGGACATGAGTTTGAGTGAACTCCGGGAGTTGGTGATGGACAGGGAGGCCTGGCGTGCTGTGATTCATGGGGTCGCGGAGAGTCGGACACGACTGAGCGACTGAACTGAACTGAACTGAACTGATTCATATTCAATTTTACTTTCCATAAAGCTTCTATTTAATTATCTTACATGATGAAAGAATACAAGTAGACATCAAAAGCATGATTAAACACTAATCTAGAATTTGGTATCTGATTCCCCTGTGAAAAATGGGGTCTTCCCTCATGGCTCAGGCAGTAAAGTATCCTCCTGCAATGCAGGAGATGTGGGTTTGATCCCTGGATCAGGACCTCTGAAGAAGGGAATGGCAACCCACTCCAGTATTCTTGCCTGGAGAATCCCATGGACAGAGGAGCCTGGCAAGTTACAATCCATGGGGCCCCAAGAGTCAGACATGACTGAGCGACTAAGCATGCATGTACATTCAAAATGGAGGTAATAATGACTAGGTTATTCCTCTAGAAGCTTAGGCCAGGAAAAGGCCTTAAAAAATCACCTGGTTTCAACTACTTCATTTTATAAAGGAGGGCAGTTAGGCCTCTAGAGAATTGTACTCCCAAGGTCATATAGTTACTTAGTAACAGAGCTGGGACCAGAAAAAGGATCTTTTTGAGTTTTAACTTAGACTTTTCTCTTCCTCACTGTCTCTACCCAAGCCTAGATGACATTCACTTATTCTAAAAGCACTGATTTAATGGAAATAGCTCATTGGAAGGACTGATGCTAAAGCTGAAACTCCAATACTTTGGCCACCTCATGCGATCAGGAAAAGAGTCTGATGCTAGGAGGGATTGGGGGTGAGAGGAGACAGGGATGACAGAGAATGAGATGGCTGGATGGCATCACTGACTGGATGGACATGAGTTTGAGTGAACTCCGGGAGTTGGTGATGGACAGGGAGGCCTGGCGTGCTGTGATTCATGGGGTCGCAAAGAGTCGGACACGACTGAACAACTGAACTGAACTGAACTGAACTGAAATGCATTTTAAATGTGCATTTTAAAAAAATGAAGACTATATTGTCTTAAGTTACCAGTGGTCTAGGTAGGAAATGTGTTGTCTATTTATCATTCAAATCCGTTCAAAAGAAAATGCTCAGACATGTCCATCTCTCTGTGGCCCCGTGGACTGCAACCTGCCAGCCACCTCTGACCATGGGATTTCCCAGGCAAGAATACTGGAGTGGGTTGCCATTTCCTCCTCCAGGATTTGAGAGAATGCTCAGTTCTAATTGTGCCTCCTGAGTCCACTTTATTCACTCAAACTTTTTTTATCTTTCAAAGCAAATTGCAAGTGCAACTTCTAGTCGAAGCTTTCTTTCTCTCACCATCCCAGTTAAAATGAATCACTCTTCTGGGTCCCCATAGATTCAGTATTTTTCAAAGCTTCCGGACAAAACTTATTAGTAGGTCTTGAAATCAATTCAGTGGGTCACTTCCAAAATGAGAAATGGAATAGAAAATATCAAAGAGCATCCATCCCACAGAGTGCTGGTTAACATTACTTTGGGGAATTTGTACTTCAGTTGTGTGTGTGTGTGTGTGTTCATGCGCTGGATTCCAGTATGAAGTGTAAAAAGTTTAAATAACACAGGCCATAGCGTAAAACACATGCATACGTGCATGCTAGGTCACTTAAGTCTTGTTCGACTCTTTGTAACTCTGTGGACTGTAGCACCCCAGGCTCCTCTGTCCATGGGGTTCTCCAGGCAAGAATACTGGAGTAGGTTGCCATGCCATCTTCAAGGGGATTAACCCACGTCTTTTACATCTGCTGCATTGGCAGTTGGATTCTTTATCACTCACGCCACCTGGGAAGCTCAAAACATAAGCATCTATATCTATATGGCCATCTATCTCTTGGAAGGTTGGGACTGTCTTCATCTTTGTATCCCTCTTGCTCAGTTTATCAACTGTTGGGTACAAAGGGGATGTTGATTGGAATTATTATGTATAAGGAATTAGATGAATGAAGAGCAGGTGGTGTGGAAAGGAAATGACTACTTGAATTAAGTATAAAATTTTTGTTTTCTTTACTTTGAATGTTAATATTAAGTTTTTTGGGTTTTTTTTCACGCTAGTATTATTGCAACCGAGAACCTGCGTTTGGTATCTGTGCTGTGGCATTGTCCCCCAGTCACCTTCAATGTCCCGTGTGGTGTGGTATAAATAATACTTCCTGCTAATGTTGCAGCTGTCATTCAAGGATCTTAAATTGCTTTAGGAGCAGGATCTGGTGATGAGTGCCTGGATCCACTTGGCAGGTGCTGGAGTTAAGAACTAGTGACTGGGTGAAATCTCTGGGCTCCAGTCTGACGCCTCCCTTCATCACCTCCCACCTTCTTTTTTTCCCTCATCCCTTAAAGGGAGTAGCCTTTGACCCTGGCTCTTTCAGCTGGTGTAGCTGGTAGAGAGTTTGCAAAGATTGCACTGGACTGGAAGAATGGTCCTTTCTTTGGAGGTAGCTCAGGTATGTGGACTTCCCAGTGGTAGTTCAGTGGTAAAGAATCTGCCTGCCAGTGCAGGAAACACAGGTTTGACCCCTGGGTTGGAAAGATCTCCTAGAGAAGGAAACAGCAACCTATTCCAGTATCCTTGTCTAGGAAATCCTGTGGACAGAGGAGCCATGGGGTCACAAAGAGTCAGACATGACTGAGCACGCACAGGCACGTACACCCATATACACACACGCAGGTGTAGGGGGAGGTGAGCAGGATAAGAAAGGCCATTTCTCTAACTGCCTCAGGGCTTGAAAGGTCCAGGGAGAAAACCTGGGAAGGAACTGATTAGAGGTGAGCTTCTGGTTATCAAAGGGAATTAGAAACCCCTCTGATAAGTCCTTCTTGAAGATCTGCACCTGATAGGAAGGGGATATTTCCACACATGGTCACCATTCCATGGACCACTTTGTATACTTGCAGTCGCACTGTCACCTTGAATTACTCCCCTTCCCCATTTCCTGGGAGCTTCTGGGGGGTGAGCCCCCGTCTCTTTTAGGAGAAACTGTTAACTGCTTACAGTTGGGCCTGGGAGACTGCAAGAGTGAGAGCTGAGTCCTAGCTCGGAGTCAGGTTACACCACTTGTGTTTGAGTTCACGCAGCATGTTCCTCTGTCAGGGATTCCGCAAATATCTCCCGAGGTAAAAAAGGAAAGCGGGTGCGCTCCAGCACCAGAGCAGCAAGCCCAGGCCCAAGCGCGGGAGGCAGCCAGCCGCCAGGGCCATGTCACCGTAGCCTTGCAGTGTGGCCGCCGGCTCACTTCATGCCGCGGTGCAGGCGCACCGCATTCCTGGGCTGAGGGGGGCGACCGGGCACGTGCTCCTCCCCATGGGTTGCCCACCATGTCTAATGGATATCGCACTCTGTCCCAGCACCTCAATGACCTGAAGAAGGAGAACTTCAGCCTCAAGCTGCGCATCTACTTCCTGGAGGAGCGCATGCAGCAGAAGTATGAGGCCAGCCGGGAGGACATCTACAAGCGGGTGAGTGCTGGGGGGGCTGCCACTCCGCTGGAGTGGCGGGGGGCCAGTGTGGACACATCAAGATGCTGGGTTGTTCCTATGTTCCTCTTCGTGCTGTGCGAACTAGCGAGGGAGGTGGTTCCGGGCCGGCTCTGGTCACCTTCACACTGCGTGACCTTGGACAAGCCCATTTCACCTCTTTTATTTCCTACTCTCCTACTCTGTAAAAATAGGGAGTGGGATTAAATCAGAGGCTCCCAAAGTCTGGTGTGGAACTGTGGAGAGCAATCACCTTGGGAGCTGCTTTAGAAGTGTAGCTACATTCCTGACTCACCCCCAGGGATTCTGATTTAGTAAGGGAGAGGGAGCTTAGAAATCAGCATTTTTAAACAACCCCTGGAAGAGACTGAAGCTGGTGGTTTTTAAGTCCCATACTCTGCTTAGAGCAGGGAGCCTTCTAGCTCTGTCTGGCACATGGGGGCAGGAAATGATGCCTTGAAGGAAAGGGCAGGGATGGAGGACATTTCTCTTCCTTGAGAAATCCATGATTTGTTTTTGAAAATGATTATTCAGATGAGTTTCTGGGACAGAATGTTAGTCATTTTCATCTTTTGGAATAGTTCACCTTAGAATGAAGAAAGGGTATTGATGGAATGAACAGCCTGTTGGCCTTGGGTGGGGTGGGAGAGGGAATGGCAGCGTCCCTGGAAGGGAGGGCTATCTTAATTGATGGGGGAGTGGGGTGGGGAAGGAAGACTGGGGGGTATTGGCTGAGTTGAGGGTGAGACAGCACCTTGGTAAGAGGACATTAGGCTATGGTTTACAAGGATTAAGCTTCCTAACTGGTTGCCACAATGTTGGTTTCCTTAGCTTTCTTAGTGTCTGGGCAAGCAGGAACTGAAGTGGCCTGAATGACCTGGAGTTGATGGCCTCTGACTTTGTTAGAGATTCTGAATCTCCAGCTGTTCATACCAGAAGACTACATGAATATTATCATTATCTGTGTGTGCCCTGTCCTGTTGAGAAGAAGGTTGGGATGCATTACAGGCTGCTAGATAATGCTTTGGATCAGAGGAATAATTGGTGTCTGTGAGACCCAAACCACTCTTTGGTAAATTGAACTATTATGAGCAGCTAAATCTGAGGCATTTAGCCCTATTTTCTGTCTTTCCTGGATTTCCATGTTTTAACCTGAATTTTCCTGAAATTGATCAGACTCATCTTTCATCTTTTATGTGGCTATATAGTGAGGTGGGCTTCCCTGGTGGCTCAGCTGGTAAAGAATCCACCCTCAGTGCAGGAGACCTGGGTTGGGAAGATCCTCTGGAGAAGGGAAAGGTTACCCGACTCCAGTATTCTGGCCTGGAGAATTCCATAGACTATATAGTCCATCAGTTCAGTTCAGTTCATTTCAGTCGCTCAGTCGTGTCCAACTCCTTGTGACCCCATGAATCACAGCACGCCAGGCCTCCCTGTCCATCACCAAATCCCGGAGTCCACTCAAACTCATGTCCATAGAGTCGGTGATGCCATCCAGCCATCTCATTCTCTGTTGTCCCCTTCTCCTCCTGCCCCCAACCTTTCCCAGCATCGGAGTCTTTTCCAGTGAGTCAACTTGTCACATGAGGTGGCCAAAGTATTGGAGTTTCAGCTTTAGCATCAGTCCTTCCAATGAACACCCAGGATTGATCTCCTTTGGAATGGACTGGTTGGATCTCCTTGCAGTCCAAGAGACTCTCAAGAGTCTTCTCCAGCACCACAGTTCAAAAGCATCAATTCTTTGGCGATCAGCTTTCTTCACAGTCCAACTCTCACATCCATACATGACCACTGGAAAAACCATAGCCTTGACTAGACGGACCTTTGTTGGCAAAGTAATGTCTCTGCTTTTTAATATACTATCAAGGTTGGTCATAACTTTCCTTCCAAGGAGTAAGTGTCTTTTAATTTCATGGGGTTGCAAAAAGTCGGACACAACTAAGCAACTTTCATGAGTGTGCCTCATTGGAACTGCCGGTAGTCAAGGAGGATATTGCCGAGTGAGGGTTGGTAACAGAGAGAGGAAGAAGGGGAGCATGAGTAGCAGTATTTGCCTTGGAGTAGGAATAGTGAATAAATTTGCTCACTGTTCAAAGAAAGGAAATTTTTCCTACTAACTGTCTCTAAAGCAAGGCAGAAGGAAGGGACGATTTCTTAGATAATTTGAGAGAGAGGATTTTTTTTAGCTTGAATCAAGTGACTGCTTGAGTCATTTCATCTCATTTAGTCTCACCCTCTGCTCTGCAGTGGCTAAGGAGACGGTCTTCAGGGAAACTTTGGGTCCATGTGAGAGGGCACCATTGCTCTCCTGGAGAAGTGTAATTACGATTATAGGGACTTGTTAGGCAGTCCAATGGTTAGGACTCTGTGCTTCCAATGCAGGGGGCAAGGGTCCCATCCCTGGTCAGGGAACTAATATCCCACAAACCATGTGGTGCAACCAAAAAAAAAGGATTATAGAAGCTGCATGGGAGCATGGTCTGGGGTAAGAGAAAATTGTCACCTGCAGAGGTGGCAAGCCTTTTGTTAGACTTCAGTATTGCCATGAGGCTTCCCAGGTGGTGTTAGTGGTAAAGAATCTGCCTGCCAATTAAGGAAATGTAAGAGACATGGATTTGATCCCTGGATGGGGAAGATCCTCTGGAAGAGGGCATGACAACCCACTTCAATATTCTTGCCTGGAGAATCCCATGGACAGAGGAGCCTGGTGGACTACAATCCATAGGGTCACAAAGAGCTGAACACAACTGAAGCAACTTAGCGTGCATGGACACAATGCCATGAGTCCCACTCAGGTGGTAAAAATGACTCTATCTCTTTTTGGTCATAAAAGCAGAGTAATCAGGCAGCTACTGGCCTCATATAGTTTGGGGAATCTTAAACCTTGTGGGGTCACAAAGGGACTAACATATTTGAATGGGAAACACATGCATGGGAATATCTGAGGGTGAGATTAAAAGGACCAAACTGCTCCATTTTTAAATATCATAATAACTATTACTACTAGTAGACATATAACTACTGCCTACTTGAGTATTCTGTACTCCCTCCTTTCACTTCTCATCATACCTTTATTCCATTCACCTGTCAGATCACTCATCCCATTTTGCTGTGATTATTTGGGAAGCACCAACAGCTTAGGTTAACATGCCCTCATTGGGGAAGCAGAACACTTAAAGCCTTTATCAATCATTAATATAGTTGAAATTAGTTTATCACACTTTGTAGTGATGAGGGATTGATAGAAATCAGGGCAGTTCCACTTTGACAGAAGGATAGAGGACTAGAAAACCAGAAATCAGGAGCCCTGGACAACCAGAGACCTGGATGAGTTACTTAGCCTTTCTGAGCCTCTTCCAGTTCCTGCAGAACTGGCATTAAGGCTAATGCACAGCAGCAGAGGCACTGAAGGTTATCTGTTGCGAGTGTGAATAAATAGCCACCATAAGGATTTAATAAGAAGACATATCCAGGCACCTTGTGAACTTCATCACGTTATACATATATGAGAGGGCAGTAGTTGTATGCCTACTATTGTAACAGTTATTATGATATTTAAAAATGAAGCAGTTTGGTTCATTTAATCTCACCCTCAGATACTCCCATGCATATGTTTCACATTTAACCGTGTTAGTCCCTTTGTGACCCCGCAAGGTTAGGACCATGAATTAGCAGTCATGTTGGCAGAGACAAGGAGAGTGATATGTGATGCATCACATGGTAAGTCAGGTAGTTCAGATAAGAATTTAGAACCCTGTTCTGTGGCTAAAATTAGCTTGATTTTTCTTTAGTGTTCAAAGGACTCTTCTTTAAATATAGTAAAAGCATTAAATCATACTCAACTAAGATAGTCTGCATTAATTTGGGTATTGTATGCATGGTTCTCTTAAAGAAAACTAGTATTTGTGAAAAATGTAAGAAAATTCTATTGTGAATAGGAATTATTTTATCACTTTACATATATTTTACTATGGCAAACTTTTGTTAGTTGTACTGAAGAGTAAAAACTACTGTTTTAGAGACAAGCAAGCATTTCACCATGGTGACTATAGGGAATGGAAATATGAGAAACTTTAGGAGAAAAGGACTAGAGAGAGGGTTCTGTCTTTCTCTTTCCAAGTAGCAAGTCCTCCTTTATGTAGCTAATTGAGGGAAAGACTAAAGTAGATATACACAATTCTTAATTGTAAAGGAAGCTACAAGGCTGTTTAATTTTAAGAGAAATTGTAAGAGTTAGTTATATAGAAACCTACAAGTATCAACTTCAAAGCAAGTAAATGTAAAAGGAGTTAAGGGTTTCTCTCTTTCAAGCTGTTCATAGAATTAAGAAATAAAATAGTATTAAATTATACATAAGAATTGGTTCTGTGAGACTGGCTACTGTTTGTTGAGTGTTTAAGTTAAACTACCTTTAAGCTTCAACTTTTGTAAATGAATAGACACACAGGTGGAGGCTGTGTACCCTCAGCACAGAACAACTGGGGCATGTACCTACGTGATTCGGTGCCACCGCCCCCTCATGGTAGCATATATTAATTGTAGGTTCAGAGTGTGGGGTAGACAATATCTGAAACACAGAAGGGAGAGATCACTGCAGTACACAGAGCTCCTGATTCTGGAGCAAAGTCAAGTCAGAAAACTGTAAGTGGTCTACAGCTGAGCATGGCCCACTCCCAGGGAGACTGGCTTGTTAGCATTTCTGAACTGCAGCTGCTCTGGTAAATAATTTCTGGGCGGCAACTTGGCGAACTTCCTCGTTGTTGTTGATTATCTAATCCTGACTCTTCTCATGATAGCCAAGTGTGCCGCCACTAGAAATATGACCAACCCTGGAATTTATGAAATCCACTGCTGTGTGGTAAACACCCGATCCCCAAACAGCACACTAAAACCTCCATCCACAGTGTTTTGCCACATGATGACTACTTACTTGTTAACCTTGTTTGAATTTATTATTATTCAAGGTCATTTTTAAAAAGACTTAAGGTTTCATTCTCAGAATGGAATTTAAAATCTGACAAGGTCAGTTCCTGTTGCTTAAGCAACAGGAGAAATTGAATGTTATCCTGGACCAAATAGAGTCTGTGTTGAATATGATATAATTGATGCTGGAAGTTAAAGTGGTTTTGGCCTTTAGGATAGGAGTTGAAAGAGTTGTGTTCTCTTGTTTTGTGGCCTTTAAACTGCCTGACTTCTTTGAGCTGTGGTTTCTCTTCTTTTGAGACTGGATGTTTTTCCTGAGACTACTTTGATGTTTGCTGCTGCTGCTAAGTCCCTTCAATCGTGTCCGACTCTGTGTGACCCCATAGACGGCAGCCCACCAGGCTCTGCCGTCCCAGGGATTCTCCAGGCAAGAACACTGGAGTGGGTTGCCATTTCCTTCTCTGATGTTTATACATAGCTTATTTCTGCAGCTAAGTTTTTAAAACGGCCCACTGACTTTACTTGGCTACCAAATTTTTATCATCCCTGCTACTCTGCTGTCACTGGGTGCAAGGAACAAGACAGATTTGAGATGAAATCTTGGTTCTACCACTGGCTACCTGGGTTACCTTAGACAAATGCTAGAGTTTATCTTTGCTGAAGGGGGTGTTGTAATATTTTCTATCTTAAAGGATCTGAAGGAGGATCATATGAGCCTATTAATTGAAATCAGCACAATGCCTATCACATGGTAGAAAGCCATCACGTAATTTTTGCCGCTGCTATGACAAACTGAGAGGTGGCCAAATTATCCAGATCAGTCCAATTACTGAACATGTTCAGTTTGGACCATTTTTTATTCCGAATCAGTTTCTTCATCCTCAGTAGTGGACTCGGGACCGTTTGTCTCCATTCTTCATTTTAGTTTGCCCATGTATAAGTAACATAATGTAATCCAAGTGTCTTTGTAGCAGCAAAGTTACTGGCACCCTCAAATATGAATGTTTAAAGAAAAAACAGTAAATAAGAAAGGTTGAGTTTGTTGATTTTAATAAAATATTTTATTTAGTCATAATACAAAGTCCTTTGGCTTCACGGAAACTATTATTATGACTATGATTGGTTATAATTAAATTTTTTTTTATCATCTTTGTTTCATACTTTGTAACTTGGTCTGGTTCTAAAGTCAGCTTATTTAGTTTATTTTTTAAGACCTATGTTTCTTTTTAATGGAGATATAATTAACATATTGCATTAGTTTCAAGTGTACAACATAACGATCCAAAATATATACACGCACACGTATATCATGAGATGATCACCACAGTAAGTCTAGTTCACATCCACCACCCCACATCTGTTGTTACTGTTGAGTCCTCAGTCATTTCCGACTCTGTGACCCCATGGACTGTGATACACCAGACTTCCCTGTCCTTCCCTATCTCCCGGAGTTTGCTCAAACTCATGTCCATTGTGTCAGCGGTGCCATCCAACCATCTCATCCTCTGTTACCCCTTCTCCTCCTGCCCTCAATCTTTTCCAGCCTCAGGGTCTTTTCCAGTGAGTTGGCTCTTCGCACCAGGTGGCCAAAGTATTGGAGCCTCAGCTTCAGCAACAATCCTTCCAGTGAATATTCAGGGTTGATTTCCTTTAGGATTGACTGGTTTGATCTCCAGTCAATCAGCCCACATAGTGATACTTTTTTTTCCTTATATGAGAATTTCAAGATTTACTCTCTTTATTGGATTTCTTTTTGGCTCAATGACTAATGTTCTTTGGTCCTAACATGATGTCTTTAGGTTTTGGGAAATGATGAGTAATAGTGTACGTACAGACTAGGTCCCCAAAAGTTCAGTGAAGTCCCAAGGAGCTCCATCAGGCCATATAACTTAGGAACCTTGACTTGAACCAGTGGAACGTGATTACAGAAAGACAAGATCTTTGAGGGATATAAAAATGTAGGGACAGAAGTTTTAGACTCAGAATACTTGAATTCTGACTCCACCTTTCTCCCACTACATCTCCTTGGCCTGGTCCTTAACTTCATTGAACCTTAGTTTCCTAAGAGGGAGGCACGAATTCCTGTCCTGCCCTCCTCCCTATATGTGGACTTGTTTAATGTGATTGCTGTTCGAAAACTGTAAAGCATTATTGCTACCCTGCATACCTGGAGAGTGTATACCTTCTCGGATTACTGTCTAAAGTGACTGTTGCAGCTGCTGTTGCAGAGTGAGTGGTTTTCTTATATTTAACAGAGCTGACTCTGTCTTCTTTTTATAGTTGGATACCTTGTTTAGTCAGCTGCTCAGTTTTTTCCCGCTATGTTTTACTTATGTGAACTTTAAAGAAATATGTATAGTAAGGAAGGGGGAAAGGTGAATAAAGAGAGAGAAATAAGGGCTACTTTGGCCAAACTATTTTTAGACATTTCTGTAGAAGTCTGGTATGAACACAGTCTGTGTGTGCTGACTCCTCTCACTCTCTGCTTTCTGAGGTTCTTGAAGCCTTGCTTGTGATTTCCTCTTCTTTGGGGGAGTAGAAGTAGGAAGAAAGTAAGGAGACTTCATTAGTTGTAACCAGTATTTGTGTTTTTGGTTAAAATTTTTTTAAATTCACATCCATTAAAATGGCTTTGATAAAAACAACACAGAGACAGAAACTAGCTTATGTTGGTCAGGATGTGGGGAAAGTGGGAACCCTGTGTAAAGCTGGTTGGGAATGGAAAGTGGTGTCACTACTGTGGAAAACTGTGTGACAGTTTTTTGAAAAATTGAACATAGAATTATTATATGATGCAGCAATTCCAATTCTAGGTATATATGCAAAATAAGTGAAAGTAGGGACTTGAACAGATCGTTGTACATCCACATTCATAGCAGCACCTTTCACATTAGCCAAAAGGTAAAATCAACCTAAATATCCATTGGCAGAGAAATGGATAAACAAAATGTGGTGTATCCATACCATGGAATATTGCCTAGCCAAGGAAGGAAGCTCTGACACATGAATGAGCTTAAAGGATGTTATACCAAGTAAAATAGTCACAAAAGGATAAATATATGATTTTACTTATGTGTAGTATCTAGAGCAGTCAGATTCATAGAGACAGAGAATGGTGGTTGCCAGGGGCTATGGGGAGGTAGGGAATTGGGGATTTATTGTTTAATGCCTATAAATTCAGTTGGGGGAAAAGTTCTGGAGATGGTTGGTTATACAATATTAATGTATTTAATGCCACTGAACTGTATGCTTAAAAATAGTTAAAATGTCAAGTTATATATTAAGTGTATTTTACCACTAAATTTTTTAAAAGCAACTCTCCCATAACTGTCACAGTTCCTTTAAAATTTTATGAAATCCCTAACAAAAATAACTTCCCCCCCCTGTTTTTGCATAACACAACTCTTTTCATTTTTAGGAGCTCTTAATTAGATGTCATAATACTTACCTGTTGGGGAGAGAAATGTTTTTCCTTTGAATATTTAAGACTTATTCTTTCAATCATCAGAAAACAAATCTAAAACGAAATCTGGAGCCTCATTTAATTGTAAACCACTTTCAACTAGCTCCTTGACTATGTCTATATAATTTATACTTCTACATGAACTTATCATGAAGCCACTTCTTTCTGTTAGCCATGTTTACATGCTGATAAAAGTAGCATGATATAGTTGAAAAAATAGGCATTCTAAACTCCTGTTTCAGCTGTTTACTTTGTTTACATTATCACCCTAGCCATTCATTTACTTGTGTCTGTACCCATTTGTTCAGTAATTCAAACATCTACTGACTACCGTATGCCAGTGCTACTGTGCTAAGTGCTGGTGGGGAAAGCTATTAATAAATACATAAAAACAGTAAAATAAGGGCTTCCAGAGAGGTATGTGCCAATTGTTCTATAATACTAAGGATGACAATTAAATTCTCCTGGAAAGTCCTTGCCAAGCATGTGAAGTTTGCATTGAATCGTAAGAAAGAATAGAACAAGGAATGGCATTTCAGGCAGAAGAAACAGTATTTATAAGGGCATAGAAGCTTGAAAAGGGGATTCCCTGGTGGCTCAGACAGTTAAGAGTCTGCCCGCAATGTGGGAGACCTGGGTTTGATCCCTGGGTTTGGAAGATCCCCTGGAGAAGGAAATGGCAACCCACTCCACTATTCTTGCCTGGAAAATCCCATACCCGGGGGAGCCTGGTGGGCTATAGCCTGGCAGAGGTGCAAAGAGTCAGACATGACTGAGCAACTAACACTCCAGAAGCATGAAAAAGCATTGCATGCTTAGCACACTTCAGATCTTTCAATATGAGTAGAACTTGTGGTGGTAAGATGAGACTGGAAAGGTAAGAAAGAGACAGATAATGGGGAGCTTTGGATTCATCCATTCATGCATTAATAAACGTTATGTTGGTGCCTACTATGTTCCAAGTATTGTGCTAGAAGTTGGGGCTTCAAACATGCAGAAGACACAAGTGATAACAGAGTCTGATAGGAGGCAGTGATAGAGATCGTATGAGTGTAAAGAATTCAAATGAGGCCTCTCTAACCCAACTGAATAGAATAGACTGAAGGAAAATCTACAAAGGATTCTTTGAGGACCCCTGAGCTTTGTCTTCAAAGGAGAGTAAGCGTTGGATAGTCAGTGGGAGAGAGGAGGTGGTAAAAGGAAAGAAGCAAAAGCTTAAAGATAAGAAACCACATCGTGTGTGTGTATGGAGAATTCTAAGTGGCCTTTTGTTGCTTAATTTGAGTTCTCAACATAGAATGAGGCTGAAGGGTATGATGGACATAACCCTTTGTGCTGCTTTAAAGACCGTAGACTTCATCCTGAGGAGGACAGGTAGGAAGTCATGTATGGGCCATAATGTTGAGACAGTCCGAAAGTGGGTTGGAAAAGAATTTCCAGACACAGAGAATTTCAGAAGGGAGTGAGTTTATTAAGAACAAAGAGCAGAGATAATGTGAGCACTGTGATCACAGCAGGCCAACCTCCTGACAGATCAGGGAAAGTCGATGCTTTTCATAGGTTAGTGGGCAGTTTTTGTAGCCTCTGGACAAAATTCCTGTGGGAAGGTTGGCATTAGGTGACTGGTTAGGGCACTACTGGATGACTGCTGGAGTGGGCATTTTTGCCTAATTTGGGGTCAGGAAGACTACTGATCACTGGAGCTTTTGGCAGCAGTTACAGAGGGCTCAGTCAGCTTCAGAGGTGACCTTGGTTCTGGGCTCCGGTTCTGTGGCCTTGGGGCAGGACTCCATACTTAAGCAGGAAACATGCTAGATCCTTCTGGTGGGAGGGAAAGATGGATTCAAGGATGATAAGTCAGGAAATCAGGAGAACAGAGAGGCCAACCGTGAGATGATGTGGGCCTAATTGAAGGCCATGGCAGTAGGAATGGAGGGGAGGGAGCTGGTCTATGAAATGTTTGGGAGGTAAAATATCTGTAGCACTTGGTGATGGATGAGGGTGGAGGGAAAGGAACCAAGAAGACAGCCAGGTTTCTGGCTCTGACAAGTTGCTTTTTCTGGGTCTCTGGTTCTTAATGTATAAAAAGTGTGGTATTGACACCGACGTCTCTCCCAGCTCTGAAGTTCTGTGATTTTGAGCAGCCTCTTTGGATACTCTCACCCTAGCTAAGATAGCCACTTCCCTTCTCCCAGTCCCCCTGATGCTGACTCGGGAAGTTAGGTGCCAGCAGAACTGAGATGGCTTTAAGATTGCCAGCCAATGTCAGGAAAACCTAATGCTGTTACCAGGTAGCTGCAGTTATAATTAGCCCAGTTGCTAGGGAAAAATTGAGATTCAGTAAGCATGGACTGCCAGAAACAGCTTTTCCCAACTGGATGAATTTGTTTGCAAGAACAAAGAGGATATGAATGGAATGTTTTTAATGTGATTTTGGAGAATTCAGTTTTTGCTCAGTGTATAGAATGCGTTAAAAGCAGAAAACAGGTTTGCGCTTGGGCTACTTAACATCTTGTCTTTGGTCGTGAGTAGAACTGAAAATTCTGCTTTGGTATATGTTTGGAAAGCTGGAAAATTACTTTCACTTGAAAGGAGATAAATAAGAACACAGTTTAGGGTTGTAAAAGATCCTGGAGATAACCCCCTTCACATTTTAGGAAGACTTTTTATTTTAAAATAACTTTAGACATACAGAATAGTTGCAAAAATATAGAGTTCCTATATTTACTATATTTACTTTGAGGGCAGGAGGAGAAGGGGGTGACACCGAAGATAGTTGGATGGCATCACTGACTCAGTGCACTTGAGTTTGAACAAACTCCAGAAGATAGTAAAGGACAGGGAAGCCTGGCATGTTCTAGTCATGGGGTTGCAAAGAGTCAGACATCACTTAGCAACTGGAAACAACAACAACTTTCCCAAATGAATAAATCTTTTATTTTAAATATAATGAGGCTGAGGCCCAGAATGTTAAAGTAACTTGCCTAAGATCACACAGCAACTTAACCATCAGGTTGAACCTAGAATCCAGGAGGCCTTGCTTCCTGTTCAGGCACTTGCAATGACTTTCTTGGCCTTCAGCAAAAGCTCAAGGAATCTATATGCTTATCAGAAGTTTAGACTTTCTTTCCTTTTGTATTACTGGCCTAAAATAGAGTATATATAGCAGAAGCAAGAGTTCTTCACTGATAATTGATTCTGTATCCTGTGCCTGCTATCAAAAGAAAATATTTAGTTATTCAGCCTATATACCCCTTCTGTAGGCATTTCGTTATTATATGATTCCAAAAGCCATTGGGAACTTTGACAGCAGGAGGCAGTGGGTTATTCTTCCTCCTCTGGCCCCTGCCATCTCATCTAAGCAAATTCATCCTCCCAGAGAAATGAGGCTCTGTTATACATGGAGAAGGTACCAAGCAGGGGGCTGGTGCAAATTGGAAAGGGGCCCACCCTATCATGTTGCTGCTGCTGCTGCTGCTAAGTCACTTCAGTCGTGTCCGACTCTGTGCGACCCCATAGATGGCAGCCGACCAGGCTCCGCCGTCCCTGGGATTCTCCAGGCAAGAACACTGGAGTGGGTTGCCATTTCCTTCTCCAGCCCTATCATGTTAAGTAGCAGCTAATCCACCCACACGCTGAAAGACAGCAGTCTGGCTTGGTACATGCTGTTCTGTAGAGAGCTAAGTAATAGTCAGGTGACTCTTTGCCAGGCAACTTTAGAAAAGACTTTGGATTGCACTGGGCAGTTATCATCCCTGTTATTTGGAAACTTGGCTCCAAGAGGTTGGGAGTGAATGAAAGGCACCGGCTGCCTTGTCATGCCAGCTTTTCATCTCTCACCCTCACATAAGGTCCCACTGGCATGCAGGGCAGGAAGCCACCTCTTTCTGTACACAGAGCCTTAGCCACATGAAGGCTTGAGGAGGAAGCCCTCCTCTGAGGCCCTGGGGTGGGTGGAGTGAGGCTGTCAGCATAAGGACCGTGACCTGGAGCTGCCAAAAGAGGTTCTGGGCCCTGTCTGAGTGCCAGAGCCAGCTAGTCCTTCCGGGTCACTTTTCTTTGATAGATTTCAGAGCTTCTTCCTGAGCCCACATAGGTGACTTGCCACTCCGAGAGATACTCCATCAGACTCCTCTATGAAGATTCTCTCTAGTCAAGCTCCATACAAACATAAACCTTGTCCTTCCCACCCAGCACAACTCAACTGATGTCATGATGTGTTGCCATCACTCTGGTTTACAGTCAGGAGCAGCGGAGTCCAGAGCTGGATCCGAGAGTCTTCCTGGCACAGAAATCAAACAATGGTGCTGGACCTCCGGGGCTTGGAGGAGGAGATCCCTTAGAGGCAGGGAGCAATCTCCATTGAAGTCTTGTTTTTTTCTCCCATCCCTTCCAGGCTATGGGATTATGGAGAAACCCAGGTTGTTGCCAAACCATTTGAAGACTGAGAACTCAGAGTCAGAATAGTAGTACTGGTCCCTGTCAGTCTCTCCAAAGCTGGCGGTGAGAGTAGAGAGGTTCCTTAAGCTATGGAAAGCTTGGTTTGTAAGGGTCACTTGGAGGCTTGCCTGAACTGCTACAGTTGGAGGGTTGGTGATCAGTTAGAAACAGAACACTACCTCATGCTTTCTCTACCTTCCTTTGACGCTCAGGGCTCACTTCCCAATTCTCTCTTCCCTCGTTCCTCTCCTATTCTCCCTTCTTCTTCAGGGTGTCCAAGTATGTCACCAGTGTCTAAGGGTCTTGATAGGCTGTGCTTAGTTGCTCACTCATGTCCGACTCTTTGCGACCTCATGGATTGTAGCCTGCCAGGCTCCTCTGTCCATAGGGATTCTCCAGGCAAGAATACTAGAGTGGGTTGCTGTGCCCTCCTCCAGGGGATCTTCCCAACCAGGGATCCAACTCACATCTCTTATGTCTACCTGCATACACATGGGAAATAAATGCTAAATTCTTGGCTTTAAACCCTACAGAAGAGGGAGTCCGTTTAGTATTTACTATGTATCAGGCACTATGCTATGCACTTTACATATATTTAATCCCAACTGCATAATAACCCTATGAAGTTAGTGTCTTGTCCCGTTTTCACAGAATCAGATTTGCCATTAATAACCTCAGGGGAGTATACCTGATATCCTAGCAGCTGCATGGCCTAAATTCAGTTAATAAGCAAGGTCTTGGCACATCCTTTAGAATCTAAAGTTAGTTACTCGTTCAAATGCAAATGATATTTTTGTGTGTGAATAACTCTACGTTGTATTAAGGTCTGACTAAAGAGAAAAGAAAGATCTCTAGTGAACTGATACCCGTTTTCATGGTGCTTTTCACCAAGATTGTGGCAGGAAGTGGTGGCATTGTCTCACTGATGTATCTGCCCTAAAAGGTGGCATTGACCTTATTTTACTCGTTAAACAGGTACAAATTGCCATGTGGAACATAATAGAAACTGGACTGTCCTTATCCCCTACACTGCCCTGTCAGATTTGAGCTGCCTGGTATAGACCTCCAGAAATTCAGAGCAAATTGGGAAATAGTCATACTTAAAAAATAAAAAATAAGGCTTATGATAACAGGGCAATGGAATTGGGATTTTTAATTTGGAGAAGATCAGACTCAGAGGTCACCTAATAGTAAATTTTAGAAGCCTCAGTATGTGACAGTGATTAGCTATGCTCTGTCTCTGCAAGAATAAAAATGCTTGGTCCTAGTTGAAATCTAAACATTAGTCCTCATTCATTTGAAAATATTTAGGAATACCTGCTACGTTCCAGGTGCTATGGGAGGTGATTGGAATATATTTATATTAATATATATAGTTTGTGTGTGTATATATGTATATCTGTTCTGTTCTGTTCTGTTCAATCGCTCAGTTGTGTCCGACTCTTTGCGACCCCGTGGACTGTAGCCTACCAGGCTTCTCCATCCATGGGATTCTCCAGGCAAGAATACTGGAGTGGGTTACCATTTCCTTCTCCAGGGGATCTTCCCGACCCAGGGATCGAACCTGGGTCTCCTGCTTTGGAGGCAGACGTGTTAACCTCTGAGCCACCAGGGAAGCCCATATATGTATATATTTACATACAAATGAACAAAACAGATGAGCATTTCTGCCCTCATGGAATTTATATTCTACTGTGAGGAAACAGACAATAAGTAATTATTAATATTAAATAACATATGTAGAATGCTGGAAAGTGAGTAGTTCTCATGGTGGGGAAAGTAGAATATGGGGTTAAAAAGCATAAGAGTAGAGGGCAGGTTACAGCATTAAAGTGTGGTCAGGAGAGGCCACATTTAGAAAGTGACTTTTAAAACATATACATATTTATTATCTCACAGTTTACATGAGTCAAGTAGTTCAGGCACAGCTTTTTTTTTTTTTTTTTTTAAGTATTTATTTGGCTGCACTGGGTCTCAGTTATAGTGGCATGTAGGATCTTGTTCCTTGACCAGGGATGGAACTTGGGCCCCCTGCGTTGGGAGCATGGAGTCTTAGCCACTGGACCACCAGGCAAGTCCTCATGCACAGTTTAGCCAACTTTCCCCCTTAGGGCTTCACTAGGCTATAATCAAAGAATTGGCCAGTCTGAATTCTCATCTGGAGGCTTGACTAGGGAAGAATCTGCCTCTGAGCTTACTCGAGTTGTTGGCAGAATTTATTTCCTTGTAGGACTAAGGGCTCAGACTTCTTGCTGGATCTTGGCTAGAGCTGCCCACAGTTCTTTGAAGCCTTGTATTGTTCCTTGCCATGTGGACTTTCCCCACATGTTTGCTTACTTCATCAAGTCAGCAAGGAGAAGCTCTAGAGGAATTCAGTCACCTTTGCCGTATGCTATTGGTTGAAAGAAAGTTACACACCCTGCCAAACTTTGGGGGGTGAGCATTACACAAAAACATGAACATGAAGGCAGGGATCACGGAGAGCCCTGTTAGAGACTGTCCACCACACGATCCTCCCGTACCTTTTTGTGACTTTGTTTTACAGATATGAGATGGGAAGTTGAGTTGAGTTCAGTCACTCAGTTGTGTCCGACTCTCCGTGACCCCATGAATCACAGCACACCAGGCCTCCCTGTCCATCACCAGCTCCCGGAGTTCACTCAAACTCAGTCGGTGATGCCATCCAGCCATCTCATTCTCTGTTGTCCCCTTCTCCTCCCGCCCCCAACCTTTCCCAGCATCAGAGTTTTTTCCAGTGAGTCAACTTGTCGCATGAGGTGGCCAAAGTATTGCAGTTTCAGCTTTAGCATCAGTCCTTCCAATGAACACCCAGGATTGATCTCCTTTAGAATGGACTGGTTGGATCTCCTTGCAGTCCAAGGGACTCTGAAGAGTCTTCTCCAACACCACAGTTCAAAAGCATCAATTCTTCGGCGATCAGCTTTCTTCACAGTCCAACTCTCACATCCATACATGACCACGGGAAAAACCATAGCCTTGACTAGAAGGACCTTTGTTGGCAAAGTAATGTCTCTGCTTTTTAATATACTATCAAGGTTGGTCATAACTTTCCTTCCAAGGAGCAAGCGTCTTTTAATTTCATGGCTGCAATCAGCATCTGCAGTAATTTTGGAGCCCAAAAAAATAAAGTCTGACACTGTTTCCACTGTTTTCCCATCTATTTCCCATGAAGTGATGGGACCAGATGCCATGATCTTTGTTTTCTGAATGAAAAAAGCCAACTTTTTCACTCTCCTTTTTCACTTTCATCAAGAGGCTTTTGAGTTCCTTTTCACTTTCTGCCATAAGGGTAGTGTCATCTGCATATCTGAGGTTATTGATATTTCTCCCAGCAATCTTGATTCCAGCTTGTGCTTCTTCCAGCCCAGCGTTCCTCATGATGTACTCTGCATATAAGTTAAATAAGCAAGGTGACAATATACAGCCTTGACGTACTCCTTTTCCTATTTGGAACCAGTCGGTTGTTCCATGTACAGTTCTGACTGTTGCTTCCTGACCTGCATACAGGTTTCTCAAGAGGCAGGTCAGGTGGTCTGGGATTCCTGTCTCTTTCAGAATGTTCCACAGTTTATTGTGATCCACACAGTCAAAGGCTTTGGCATAGTCAATGAAGCAGAAATAGATGTTTTTCTGGAACTCTTGCTTTTTCCATGATCCAGCAGATGTTGGCAATTTGATCTCTGGTGCCTCTGCCTTTTCTAAAACCTGCTTGAACATCTGGGAGTTCACGGTTCACATATTGCTGAAGCCTGGCTTGGAGAATTTTGAGCATGACTTTACTAGCGTGTGAGATGAGTGCAATTGTTCAGTAGTTTGAGCATTCTTTGACATTGCCTTTCTTTGGGATTGGAATGAAGACTGACCTTTTCCAGTCCTGTGGCCACTGCTGAGTTTTCCAAATTTGCTGGCATATTGAGTGCAGCACTTTCACAGCATCATCTTTCAGGATTTGAAATAGCTCAACTGGAATTCCATCACCTCCACTAGCTTTGTTCATAGTGATGCTTTCTAAGGCCCACTTGACTTCACATTCCAAGATGTCTGGTTCTAGGTCAGTGATCACGTTATCGTGACTATCTTGGTCGTGAAGCTCTTTTTTGTACAGTTCTTCTGTGTATTCCTGCCACCTCTTCTTAATCTCTTCTGCTTCTGTTAGGTCCATACCATTTCTGTCCTTTATCGAGCCCATCTTTGCATGAAATGTTCCCTTGGAATCTCTAATTTTCTTGAAGAGATCTCTTGTTTTTCCTATTCTGCTGTTTTCCTCTATTTCTTTGCATTGATCGCTGAGGAAGGCTTTCTTATCTCTCCTTGCTATTCTTTGGAACTCTGCATTCAGATGCTTATATCTTTCCTTTTCTCCTTTGCTTTTCGCTTCTCTTCTTTTCACAGCTATTTGTAAGGCCTCCTCAGACAGATATTTTGCTTTTTTGCATTTCTTTTCCATGGGGATGGTCTTGGTCCCTGTCTCCTGTACAATTTCACAAAGCTCCGTCCAGAGTTCATCAGGCACTCTATCAGATCTAGTCCCTTAAATCTATTTCTCATTTCCACTGTATATCATAAGGGATTTGATTTAGGTCATATCTGAATGGTCTAGTGGTTTTCCCTACTGTCTTCAATTTAAGTCTGAATTTGGCAATAAGGAGTTCATGATCTGAGCCACAGTCAGCTCCTGGTCTTGTTTTTGCTAACTGTATACAGCTTCTCCATCTTTGCCTGCAAAGAATATAATCAATCTGATTTTGGTGTTGACCATCTGGTGATGTCCATGTGTAGAGTCTTCTCTTGTGTTGTTGGAAGAGGGTGTTTGCTATGACCAGTGCGTTCTCTTGGCAAAACTCTATTAGCCTTTGCCCTGCTTCATTCCGTGCTCCAAGGCCAAATTTGCCTGTTACTCCAGGTGTTTCTTGACTTCCTACTTTTGCATTCCAGTCCCCTATAATGAAAAGGACATCTTTTTTGGGTGTTCGTTCTAAAAGGTCTTGTAGGTCTTCATAAAACCATTCAACTTCAGCTTCTTCAGCATTACTGGTTGGGGCCTAGGCCTGGATTACTGTAATATTGAATGGTTTGCCTTGGAAACGAACAGAAATCATTCTGTCATTTTTAAGATTGCATCCAAGTACTGCATTTCGGACTCTTTTGTTGACCATGATGGCTACTCCATTTCTTCTAAGGGATTCCTGCCCACAGTAGTAGATATAATGGTCATCTGAGTTAAATCCACCCATTCCAGTCCATTTTAATTCACTGATTCCTAGAATGTCTACGTTCACTCTTGCCATCTCCTGTTTGACCACTTCCAATTTGCCTTGATTCATGGACCTAACATTCCAGGTTCCTATGCAATATTGCTTTTTACAGCACCGGACCTTGCTTCTATCACCAGTCACATCCACAACTGGGTATTGGTTTTGCTTTTGCTCCATCCCTTCATTCCTTCCAGAGTTATTTCTCCACTGATCTCCAGTAGGGGAGTCAATAAACATGAGAATGACCAGTGGAGGAAGATTTATGCCTGTGTTTTACTGAAGCATTTACAGCCCTTAAGGCTGACCTGAGGCAGTGACTCCACCTCATTGGTGGTCCTGGTGCTGAGCTCCTTACTCACCCATTGTAATTGGATATTTGCATGGTCATTTTCTTTATCAGTTCTGCTTTCCTTTCATCTTTTTGTTTAAATCAACTTAATAAAGTGTACAGTTTGAATTTTAACAAATACATGTACCCATGTAACAATTACCCCACAACTGAAACATTTCCATCCCCCTCTAAAGTTGCCATGGGTTCCACTGGTGCCAGTTCTTTTACATCTCAGACTGCCGAAAACCATTGATCTGCTTTCTGTCTACAGCTTAGTTTTTATCTATTCTAGAATTTTGTATGAGTAGAATCATATAGAGTCTAGAGTCGGGCTTCTTTCACTTAGCATAGTGATTTTGATGTTCGTCCATGTTATTTGTGTCAGTAGTTTACTCCTTTTTAACACTGTACAGATTGCTGAGGGAGTTAGATCTACCCCTGCGGGAGATAAAAGGATCAAAGACTAAGCCCCAGATTACACTGATAGTTTGAGGAAAGGAGGAAGAATCAGCAAAGGAGATGGAGAATATGTAACTGGTGAAGTGGGAAGAAAACCCACAGAGTGTAGATCCCAGAGGCCAAGTAAAGAGAACATATAATGGAAGAGAGAGGGATCAACCTTTTGAAATGCGGCTCGTTGCTGAAGTGCATGATGACTAAGAATTGACTTTTGGATTTTGCAACATGAGTGTTTCCGTAGAGTGGTGGAGCCAAAAGCCTGATGGCAGTCAGTTTAACCAAAAAAATGTGAGGAGAGGAATTGGAGTCAATGAGTACGACTGATTGTGTTGAGTTTTGTTGCAAAGGAGAGCAAAGAAATGGAACAGTGACAAGGGTAAAGAGTCCATAGAAGACTTTTTAAAAGATAGATGAATAGTAATAGCATGTTATATACCAATAGAGTTTTCCTATACAAAGTAAAATATTAATGGAGAAGACTTTCTGGATATTGTTTTTAAGAAGTAGAGAGAATGGGACCTAATGCTTCAGTGGAAGGTTTGGCTTTAGATAGGAGCTTGGCTAGCTGACCTGTGGCCACAAGCAGAAAGTTTGTGAGAGCAGATGCTGGTAGATGGATAGATATGTTGGTAGGAGACTGCCAAGGGTTTTCTTCTAGTAACTTCAATATTCTCAGTGAAGTAGGAAGCAAGCTTTATTCTCTCACTGTGTATTTTAAGACATGTTCCTAGAGTGATTCAGTCTCCCTCATGTGTGTCAATTCCTGCTGATACATCCTTGTTCCCACCTGGAATACCTGTATCCTTTTTCTCTGCTTATTCAAACCCTACTCAAGTTTCAGAGTCCAACCTAGATTCCACTTCCCCAGGTGGACCTCACCTCATCACCACTGCCTGAAACCATCTTTTATTCTTTGCACTCTTTTAGACATTGGAGTTTAGATACATTATTTGGCACATATGTTTAACCTCTGGCTGGCAATTATATTTCTGTGTGTACATTTTTTATCTCTTCTTCTAGATTATAAACACTTTATGGGTTGGATTGATCTCCAACTTACTCTGTTGCCTTCAACATTCTCTTTAACGTTGTTGAGCTGGTAATCGAAACTCAGAAAGTTTGTGTTGATTGATAGCAAACACCCTGGAAGCTGCAAAAGAGGCATATCTGCACAGGTGGAAGGGGAGACCTCCTTTCCATCCTTGGCTGTCTCCTCCACCAAAGAGCGCACAGACTGGCTCTGGAGTACTCCGGGTGAATCTCCAACTCTTCCTGGAACTCAGAAGTCTCTCCAGGAGAAGGGTTAGCAGAAGTAGGAAGTGAACAAATGGAGAAAAGAAACAGTTCAGAGAAAATTTTTTCCAGTGAGAATTGTTTGAAGACTGAGTTATGTTTTTATTTTTAACAGTACCCATTCATTTGATAAATATATAATTATCTTCCATGTTTGGGCACTTCTGTGTGTGGGCATCATGCTAGTAATGGGGATAAAGTGGTGAGAAGAAAGAGGGAGTTCCTGCCCCCTGACACCGGCAGTTTAGTGTCTGAGCATAATTTGAGTAGTACTGTGATCTCAGTCCTTCAGTGTGGTGCCTGTTATCACCCTCTACATAATTTTGGTTCATTTATAATTAGTTGGAGTCACTTCTGTATTTTGTGGATTGATGAATATCATGTTGTTTAGTCCGACTCTCTTGTGACCCCATAGACCATAACCTGCCCAGCTCCTCTGTCCATGGGACTTTTCCAGGCAAGAACACTGAAGTGGGTTGCCATTTCGTCCTTCAGGGGATCTTCCTGACCCAGGGACTGAACCCACAATTCCTGCATTGGCAGGTGGATTCTTTACCACTGAGCCACCTGGGAAGCCCTGATTGATGAATACCATAAGCCCAAAAAATTCATACATGTACTCTTAGACCATGGGATTAATTGTGGTCATCCATGCTAGTCAGGACATGTTCTCATTTAATGTACTTAAAACAAGTGCCTCTTTTTTTCCCTAACATTTTATAGAGCAGCACTGTCCAACAGAAATTTAATGTAAGCCACAGATTTAAAATTTAAAATTTTCTAGTGGCCACATTAAAAGTCAATTAATGTTAAGAACATATTCAAAATATCATTTCAACATGAAATCAACATTAAAAATTATTAAGATTCTGTATTCTTTTGTTGCAGTTAGTCTTTGCAACGGAGAAGGCGATGGCAAGCCACTCCAGTACTCTTGCCTAGAGAATCCCATGGACGGAGGAGCCTGGTAGGCTGCAGTCCGTGGGGTCGCTATGGGTCGGACACGACTGAGCGACTTCACTTTCACTTTTCACTTTCACACATTGGAGAAGGAAATGGCAACCCACTCCAGTGTTCTTGCCTGGAGAATCCCAGGGACGGGGGAGCCTGGTGGGCTTCCATCTATGGGGTCACACAGAGTCGGACACGACTGAAGTGACTAAGCAGCAGCAGCAGTCTTTGCAATCCAGTGTGTATTAAGTCCTTGGAGCCCTTATGGCTCATCTCATTTTAGAGTAGGCACACCTTATGTGTTTAATAACTGCCATCATGGATGACACAGCTTAGCATCTTCAGTCTAAATTTCTCTCTGGTCTCAGGCACAGATATAACTTCTGAGGAGTTGCCTGATACTAGGACTTCAGAACACAGCTAGGCTTCCAAGGGAGCAGTGACTGCCAAGTGTTAGAACTTAGATCTCTTTTTGTAGTGTAAGTTTCAGTGTAAGAAAAACTGTCCTGGATTTTGCAGAACACCAATGAGTGGCATTATTTTTTTTGGAAAGTAGATCAAAGCAAGTGTCAATCTAGAACTGAGAGCTGAATTTTGGGATAAATGTCAGATCATGTTAGGTGCCACAGAGAATTTTTAAAATATTTAGGAGGCCTAAGTTTGTACACCGGTTTATCTGCAGAAAAATTAATATATTTTTTATGCTTTATAACTTCAAAGTAAATTTTCACTTATCCCACTTCTATACCTGCTGCCCAAAGGGAAAATAAAGCACAAGATGGCTCCTCTGAACTCCAGTTTCTAAATAGTTTCTAAACTAGTCATTCTGAGCACCCCTTTCAGCACCTTCTGTGGGGCCAGGTTCCTGTCTCCACACAAGGTGTCCTGGGATTGCAGGGGCTCCAGCCTCACCCCTGACTTTCATAAGAGGCCTGCACTTTTCTAAATTAGGCCCAACCAGTCCTATTTGTGAACAGAGAGGCTCCGGTCAAGAGGGAGAGGTTCGTCCTGCTAAGGAATGTGCTGGGGACGGGGAGAGACTCACTGAGATCACTGGTATTTATATAGATGTTTTCTCACTTGCTAGCTCAGTTGGGCCAGATCAACAGAGGCTTCTGGGACTCGACCAAGATTTTAACAGAGGGACTGAGAAGAGTTTTAAGTTGGAGATCATTGTGAACACTATGGCAGTGTGTATATTGGGAACTCTGAGCTCAGAGTCTAAATAAAGCCTGCTCAGTATACCTCATATCTTTCCCCAGATTTTAAGATTAATTTTATTTTTTTAGGGAAGTTTTAGGTTCACAGCAAAACTAAACAGAAGGCACAGAGAAGTCTCATATGTCCCCTGCTCCTCTCCCAACACAACATCCCCCACATCAATATCCAAAATTTTAATCTATCATTTTATCATTTAACCTAATTTTAATCTTTCTTTCTTGAGTTTCTAAATGCAAGGTTGACCAGAAATCTCCTTATGATTCATACGTCTTACTGCCTTTGGGGAAACTAATATTTATTGAACACCTATTATATGAAGTATTTTTATTTATATCTTTTCATTTAATTATCACTGTATCCCTGAAAGTTGGTGATTATATGAACCTGAAGAAACTACAGCTTAGGTTAAATAATTTGCTTCGAATATAGAGGATGAACTCTGTGGAACAATGTGAAATCATAGAAAAAAAAAGGTTGAATATCTGCACTTTCATATATTTCAACCTAGTGGAATGTGAGAGAGTAAGTATTTGAACCCAGGCCGATTTAGTTCGAAAGTCTGTACTCTTCACCAAACCACTGCACTAAGTATCAGTTCAGTTCAGTCACTCAGTCGTGTCCAACTTCTTGCGACCCCATGAATCACAGCACGCCAGGCCTCCCTGTCCATCACCAACTCCCGGAGTTCACTCAAACTCATGTCCATCAAGTCGATGATGCCATCCAGCCATCTCATCCTCTGTCATCCCTGTCTCCTCCCACCCCCAATCCCTCCCAGCATCAGAGTCTTTTCCAGTGAGTCAACTCGTCGCATGAGGTGGCCAAAGTATTGGAGTTTCAGCTTTAGCATCAGTCCCTCCAATGAACACCCAGGACTGATCTCCTTTAGAATGGACTGGTTGGATCTCCTTGCAATCCAAGGGACTCTCAAGTGTCTTCTCCAGCACCACAGTTCAAAAGCATCAATTCTTCGGCACTAAGTATAGGATTCTTTATTTTCCCTTGGCAGCTTAGTAGTTTCAGGTTTATATTCCTCCTCCCTAAAAGATTAGAACTGGGTAACTGAGAAGGGCAACTCAAGGTACGACACATCTTGAGTTAAGTCTAGGGACATTTCTTTGGAGGCTAAAGCTAGGATTTACAGGATGGATTTGCATTGATTTATGTGTCTGCTACTATTTATATCTGCCACCTGTGTGTGTTTCCATACATCTGTTTGATTCTGGGTCTCTTTTGTTTATCACAGTCTACTATAATTGTCTGATTGCCCCATAGGCTGTAAATTCCCTGAGGACTGATTGTGTCTGCCTTGTTCTTTTTAGTACTTATTAGAGTGCCTTCGGAGAAGGCAATGGCAAGCCACTCCAGTACTCTTGCCTAGGAAATCCCATGGACGGAGGAGCCTGGGAGGCTGCAGTCCATGGGGTCGCTACAAGTCAGATGACTGAGCGACTTCACTTTCACTTTTCACTGTCATGCATTAGAGAAGGAAATGGCAACCCACTCCAGTGTTCTTGCCTGGAGAATCCCAGGGACAGGGGAGCGTGGTGGGCTTCCGTCTATGGGGTCACACAGAGTCGGACACGACTGAAGCGACTTAGCAGCAGCAGCAGCAGAGTGCCTTACATATCCAAAGGAGATGCTCAGTAAATTTTTGATTTTAAAAAAGTGAATAAGAAATAAATGTTACCGTCTCACAAATCAGCTACCTGTCTTCTTCCCAGGCAGCACCCTTTCTGTCTCTCTTTCTCACACGCATGCACACACACACACACACACACACATGCACTCTGGCTGTGTCTGTCCAAATAACCTGGCCACTTAGAACTCATCCACAGCCTCAGTGCTTCCTTACAGGTGGATGTCTGTGTTTGTCTCATCAAGGTAAGTTGGGCTGGGGAGGGATTGGTATCATTTTCAGGCCTCTACAATGGACTGATGTGGGTTGGGCTTGAAAGAGGGACCTGAAAGAGTTCTGCCATCTGGATGTAGGTCCTTGTATTTTGTATTGTATAAATTGAAACTTTCCACTTGTTTTTTTTTTTTTTTTTCCATTTCTTTGGGGGACTGGACTCTAAAGCAGTCTCCGGCATTGTAGTCTGGCCTTGTAGTCTTCTGATTACTGAGGCTGTGAGCACACTACCCTACTGTCTTTTCCCTGGCAGTGAACTCTTCTTGTCATATGCTGGGACAGCCTATGTGTCTAATGTGGGGCTTAACTGCACTTGTGAATGACAGTGAATCTGGAATCTGTAGAAAGGCAGGAATTACATCTCTGAATAAGGTCTTTCCTCCATCTGAGGGTCTGAGAATTTCCATGTTTTGCATTTGAACACTTCCGGCCAAACATCTCACATCAACAGAGAATATGAGCAATGCAGGTGGTATTATAAATCTTATGGGCAAGAGGGAGAGGCTCTGATTCAAATTAATTGATTGAATAAAAATATAAAGCTCTGGAGGTGACTAGTCTAAGGTCACACAGTTAATGAAAGAGCCAAATATTTAGACCTTCTAAGGTTCTATTTTGTTTTAAAATTAGGTGAGTGAAAAGAAATCTCATCTACAAAACAACTCACTTGGAAGCTACTAAAATGTTGTTTCTAGAGATTGTATGGGGAAGGCAATGGCAAGCCACTCCAGTACTATTGCCTAGAAAATCCCATGGATGGAGGAGCCTGGTAGGCTGCAGTCCGTGGGGTCGCTAAGGGTCGGACACAACTGAGCGACTTCACTTTCACGTTTCACTTTCACACATAGGAGAAGGAAATGGCAACCCACTCCAGTGTTCTTGCCTGGAGAATCCCAGGGATGGGGGAGCCTGGTGGGCTTCCGTCTATGGGGTCACACAGAGTCAGACACGACTGAAGTGACTTAGCAGCAGCAGCAGCAGCAGAGATTGTGTTGGGACCAACCCTTTGTCCCTTATTGGAGACAGATTGAAGAACTCCTTGTGAAAATACTCAGTACTTCATCCTGTGTATAGAGCTAACGCTTTGCCGCAGGGGAATCAGGGAAGTCTGGAAAAGAAATACACTGGGAACAAAAAATATTTCTGAACCACATTTTTCCTAGAAGGGATATCATTCTAGAAAGAGAAGAAAGCATTTTAAAATAAAACCCATCCACCAGAGTTACTTTTCCATTTGGGTTAATGATCAAATTATATAAGGGTCTGCTCTCAAGAGTTTGAGACTCTTCCTCCTATTAAACTACTATAATTTTTGAATTCCTGTTTTTTTTTTTTTAATTCCTGTAGTTTACAGAATTGATTTAGAGTAAGATCTGGCCATATTTACTTTCGTTCCAAATAAAGACTCTTCTGTGGAAGGCCCGCTTCTCCCTGTCTTGTTTGCTACTGATGTAATAATGATTTCTTTCTTTCAGTGACCCTAATTCACTTCTTATCACACTGAACAACACTTTGTTTCTTGCAAGTGTTAATCTCTGATACATAGCTTCCTTGCTGATGTTGTCAATGAATGTATACTGGTTTGCTGTCAAACTTTCTTTTTCTTTTTTTGAATTCTTGCTCTTCCCCTAACTAAGCAAACTATGAAATATAAGATAAGACATATTCCTTTCCGCCAAAGTGCTTGAAGATTAGTTGATACACACACCACACACACACACACACACACGTGAGGATAAATACCATAACAAACAGGTAAGTTAGCAATTTAAGATAGATGATGAAGGGTTTATTCCATAACATATACTGAGAACTACTTAGGGCTTCCCAGCTGGCACTAGTAGTAAAGAACCCACCTGCCAATGCAGGAGATAAAAGAGATGTGGGTTTGAGCCCTGGGTTGAGAAGATTCCCTGGAGGAAGGCAGGGCAACCCACTCCAGTATTCTTGCCTAGAGAATCCCATGGATAGAGGAGCCTGGCAGGCTGCAGTCCATGGGGTCAAACAGAGTCAGGCACGACTGAAGTGACTTAGCATGCACGCTCGCATGCACTGAGGGCAAAGTACTTCTCCAGATATTAAAATCTAGACAGGGAGCCAGACATTTTTAAATACCTAATCAAAGCAGAGTGAGGTGAGTGCTGTGCTAGAGATAGGTGTCAGATGACCGACTCCTGGTTTACTCAGAACAGTCCTGATTTTGCTGGTTGTCCTGGCATATTTGTGACAGCACCTCCTTTCACTTTCAGAAGAGTCTCAGTATGGATACAAAATTATGGTGTTTTAGTGATAAATAAAATTCAGTGAGTGTGAAGAGAAATGAGTTGTTGAGTTCTGACTGGGGGATTGGCCAAAATTTCCTGGAGGGGTTGGGGTGGGGATATTTAAACAGAGCAATTGCGCATGCACAAGCTTGCATGTAATTAAGTTACAGGCTAAGAGCAGCTCAGACAGCCTTGGTGGTGTCCAAGGGCACTTGTATGATTGATTCCTCAATCAGCAGACACCCTTGGTTTAGAGGTGAAGAAGGTGGCCCCATCAAAGGTCAGCAGAGTCATGGAAACTCTTGCCATAAACTGTTATCACTCAGAACTCTGGTCTTCAGAAAAGATAGCCACTGGATAATGACCGATGACATCAGTGTGTCAGACCAGAAGTGTCTGTTCCAGCTGTGTGAGGTGAGTGAAGGGAGGGGGAGGGAGAAGGAGAGAGTGTGAGGCAGGGTGAGAGTTGAAGGAGACTAGAAGGAGGGTGGGAGGCAAGTGAGAGACCTGTGCTTTTATTAGTTCAGTCTGCCCAGTTAAAGAAATTGCACGTTCCTCTCTGAAGAATCTTGCTTCTCATTTATTTCTGCAGACCTTTTCTCCCTGTGACCAAGTTGTATTCTGAGTCTCTGAGGTTTAAGAGGCAGGTGTATTTTCTTTATCCCTCAATATGGGGAAATAGACTCAGCACCACTGTTTTATGTAAGTCTAGTGGCTGAAAGATGCTGCTACAGGTATAGGGAGCCAGGTGTTCTTTGCTACCTATGACCATAGTTTAGAGAATTCCAGAGGTAAAAGTAATAAAGAATATGGACATCTCCCTTTTCATGATGAAAATGCCCTTTCTGATTTTTCATTAGGAAAATTTTCAAAAGCAGATAATGATAAAATGAATAGTGCCCCCATGTACCTGTCCTGAGTATGGGGACCCATGTACCTGTCACCAACTTCAATAGTTACCAACATCCTATGGACTGTCTTCTTGGTTCCTCACAGCCACTATCAGACATCACAGCACTGCATCTGGAAAGGTGTCAGAATGTACCTCTAACCAATAAGGGCTTTGTTTTTAACCATAACATAATTTCTTTTTTTAATGTAATAACAGTCTTTATTTTTAAATTTTGCATTGGAGTAGAGTTGATTTACAATGTTGCTTTAGTTTCAGATATACAGCAAAGAGATTTAGTTATGTATCTGTTCTTTTTCAGATTATTTTCCCATATAGGCCATTACAGAGTGCTGAGTAGAGTTCTCTGTGTTATACAGTAGGTCCTTATTTATTATTTATAGAAGTGTGGAAATGTTAATCCCAACCTCCTAATTTATCCCTTCCCCCACCTTTCTTTCCCTTTTGGTAATCATAAGTTTGTTTTTAAAGTCTGTGAGTCTATTTCTGTTCTGTAAATAAGTTCATTTCTATCATTTTTAGATTCCACATATAAGTGATAATGTATGATATTTGTCTTTGTCTGACTTAACTTTGCTTAATATGAAAATCTCTAGGCCCACGCTTGTTGCTGTAAATGACATTATTTCATTCTGTTAAATGGCTGAGTAATTGTCCATTGTGTGTAGGTATTGCATCTTCTTTATCCATTTTTCTGTCAGTGGACATGCAGGCTGTTTCCATGTCTTGGCTACTGTAAATAGTGCTGCAATGAACATTGACGTCTGCTCACTACACGACGGGCCAATAGATTGGAGACAAGGTGTTGAGGCAAGGAATAGAGTGACCAAGAAGATGGCAAATTAATGTCTCAAAATAACTTGTCTTGTCGGGGTCTGGACGGCAGGTTCTTTCGTAGAACAGAGATGGAGAGGACTTAAGGAAGTAAAGTAAAAAGACCATTTTCTTGCAAATCTCTCCTAGAATGGCCAACCTTATGGAGGGAATATGTTAATCTCTTTGTTGTAACCCTTCACAGGTGAAAATATCAGTTGTCCAGTTGTGTCCTCTTGTTTGATTCTCTGCAACCTCATGGAATACTCTGTCCAAAGAATACTGGAGTGGGTAGCCACTGTCTTCTCTAGGGGGTTTTTCCGACCCAGGGACTGAACCCAAGTCTTCTGAACTTCTTTACCATCTGAGCCGCCAGGGAAGCCTATTCACAGGTAGGCAGAGTTAGATTATCTCCCTGTGAGCTGAACAAAGGCGCTCTAGTTTAACAATCAGCCACAGGGGCAGGGTTCCCTGAGGCAAGCAATTATGTACAATTATAATAACAAAAGCAATGACGAGCAAAGGTTAAAGTCAAAGAAACAAATCCAACATGGAGTCAGAATTGGCTCTTCCCTGCAACAGCTCTTTTGTTATTGCTGTTTACTGGCTAAATTGTGACTGAATCTTTGAGACCCCATGAACTGTAGCCTATGATGCCCCTCACAGGGGGCATGGGATTTTCCATGGGATTTTCCAGGCAAGAATACTTGAGTGGGTTACCATTTCCTTCTCCAGGGGATCTTCCTGACCCAGGGATCAAACTCAAGTCTCCTGCATTGGCTGAAGGGTTCTTTACCACTGAACCACTAGGGAAGCCCACAAGAGCTCTGTGTTTAATTTTTAAAGGAAATTCCACAGTGTTCTCCATAGTGGCTGGACCAATTTAAGATTATTTCCTAATACCATCTAATCCTTGGTCCATGCTCACCTTTCTCTCTAAACTGCCCATTTTAAGGTCTGGAAATCTTAATTAGTACTTGTGAGTCTTAGAATAGACTAGGCACAGGAATAGAATGTTTCTCCCTTTTATGGGAGAGGATGAAAGGTAGAAGAGGAGGCTGGAATTCTAAGCTGTGTTTGGTAATTCCACTAGTGACTCGAGTTGAGCTGGGGCAAGTTACTTTTCCATTTCATGCCTCAGTTTTAGCAACCTTTTATCTTCAGTGGGTTAATAATATACCTCTTAGGGAATATTCACAGTTTAAAACAGAGGTCTTCTAAAGGCTTCAGATAAAAAGTGTTTTGAATACTTACACAAAAAAAGTGTACAAAACACTGTTTATTTGAAGGCTTCAAAGTCCTTCTCTGTTTTAAACTGTGAATATTCTCTAAGAGATACATGCTTCCCTGGTGGCTCAGTGGTAGAAAATTCACCTGCCAGTGCAGGAGATGCAGGAGACATGGATTCGATCCCTGGGTTGAAAGGATTCCCTGGAGGAAAAAATGGCAACCCAGTCCATTATTCTTGCTTAGAAAATCCCATGGACAAAGGAGCCTGGAGAGCTACAGTTCATAGGGTAGCAAAGAGTCAGACGTAACTGAGCACACCACAGCACACTCAGACAGCATTATCCAATCTCCTTTTTCTCCAGCAAACATATTATCATCGTACTTCTGCCTGTGTGCATCTGTTCCTGTTGCTTGGTTGGATGGTTGATTGGTTAGCTCATTCATCCAGTGCACTTACTGCACATAAAGCTGCAAAGCACTGAAAGCATCACTTAGTCACAGCCTCTAGCTATTTGAATCGGCATTGTGCTGGGTACTTGGGTTATCTCATTTACCCCTCACTAGACCCCTCACGGTAATGTTTATAATCCCATTTTATTGATGACGGAATTATGTTCTAAGAGGTTAAGTAACTTACACAAAAAAGGTCACCAGTTAGTAAGTGGCAGAGAGGGATTTCTGCCTTTTGAGGTCTGCTGTCCTAAAACCTATGTTCCAGCATCACAAAGCTGAAAGGCATTAAGATGACATGCTTGTCATCACATCTGGCTGGTTCCACAACACCATCGTTTTTCTCTATCCCAAGGGAATCTGTCATTCAGAAGTGTAAAAGGGCAGGTAGAAAGACAAAGCATTATATGGTGTGTCAATGTTGAAATACAGAAAGAATGATAATTGTGAAAATTTAGAGGCATAAGAAATGATTTTTAATGGGGAGGTGAAGTAAGGCCTCACGGGGCATGGCAATGAATGATGAAGCTGAAGGGAGAACAGTGATGTGCTGGTGGGAAAGCATAGTACGTGTGGGAGAAATCGAGCTGGGCTAGTGGAATGTGATGGCAGACAAAACCAGATAGGTAAGTTGAGGTCCAGTTTTGAGTAGGTTCCATTCTCAAGCTGAGTTGTGTAAAATTTAATTGTTATTCAATTAAAAACCTTGAAAAGCTTTCTGACTAAAGGCAGTAAACTAATTAGAGATGTACTTTAGGGAAATTTAAGTGGCAGAGATGAAACCATTTACCTCAGATTCAGACTTGAACCTATGTGACCATGACTCAAACCCAGCCAAAACTCAAGACCTAATGAAGATTCCAGGTGGTGCTAGTGGCAAAGAACCTGCCTGCCAAAGCATGAGACACAAGAGATGCAGGTTCAGTTCCTGAGTCAGGAAGATCCCCTGGAGAAGGGCATGGAAAACCACTCCAGTATTCATGCCTGGAGAATCCCATGGACAGAGGAGCCTGGCGGGCTACAGTACATGGGGTTGCAAGAGTCAGACATGACTGAAGTGACTTAGCATGGAAATGAAGCTCAGGTTCTTGATGTCTCATCACAGAAAGAATTCAGTGAGAGACAAAGTATAGGTAAGAAATGGATTTATTCAGATTCAGAGAGAAGCACACTCCACATACAGAGTGTGGGCCATTGCAGAGGGCAAGTATGGCCATGAAATATGACGTGGTTAGTTTTTAGAGGCTGGGTAATTTAATATGCTAATGAGTGGGACATCCTGGAACGCAAAGTCAAGTGGGCCTTTGGAAGCATCACTATGAAGAAAGCTATAGGAGGTGATGGAATTCCAGTTGAACTATTTCAGATACTAAAAGATGATGCTGTTAAAGTGTTGCACTCAATATGCCAGCAAATTTAAAAAACTCAACAGTGACCACAGGACTGGAAAAGTCAGTTTTCATTCCAATCCCAAAGAAGGTCAATACCAAAGAATGTTCACAATTGTACTCATCTCACACACTAATAAAGTACTGCTGAAAATTCTCCAATCCAGGCTTCAGCAGTACGAGAACCATGAACTTTCAGATGTTTAAGCTGGATTTAGAAAAGTCAGAGGAACCAGAGATCAAATTGCCAACATCCGTTGGATCATAGAAAAAGCAAGAGAATTCCAGAAAAACATCTACTTTTGCCTTATTGATTGCACCAAAGCCTTTGGCTGTCTGGATCACAACAAACTGTGGAAAATTCTTTAAGAGATGAGAATACCAGACCACCTTACCTGCCTCTTGAGAAATTGTGTGCAGGTCAAGAATCAACAATTAGAACTGGACGTGGAACAACAGCCTGGTTCCAAATTGGGAAAAGAGTGCATCAAGGCTGTATATTGTCACCCTGCTTATTTAACTTATATGCAGAGTACATCATGCGAAATGCCAAGCTAATGAAGCACAAGCTGGAATCAAGATTGCCAGGAGAAATATCAATAACCTTAGATACTCAGATGACTCTACCCTTATGGCAGAAAGTGGAGAGTCACTAAAGGGCCTCTTGATGAAAGTGAAAGAGGAGAGTGAAAAAACTGGCTTAAAATTCAACATTCAGAAAACTAACATCATGGCAACCAGTCCCATCACTTCATGGCAAATAGAAGGGGAAACAGTGGAATTAGTGAGAGACTTTTATTTTCTTAGGCTCCAAAATCACTGCAGATGATGACCGAAGCCATGAAATTAAAGGATGCTTGGTGCTTGGAAGAAAAACTGTGACCAACCTAGAAAGCATATTAAAAAGCAGAGACATTACTTTACTGACAAAGATCTGTTTAGTCAAAGCTATGGTTTTTCCAGTAGTCATGTATGGATGTGAGAGTTGGACCATAAAGAAAACTGAGCACCGAAGAATTGTTGCTTTTGAACTGTGGTGTTGAAGAAGACTCTTGAGAGTCCCTCGGAATGCAAGGCGATCCAGCCAGTCAGTCCTAAAGGAAATCAGTCCTGAATATTCATTGGAAGGACTGTTGCAGAAGCTGAAACTCCAATACTTTGGCCACCTGATTTGAAGAACTGACTCATTTGAAAAGACCCTGATGCTGGGAAAGATTGAAGGCAGGAGGAGAAGGGGCAACAGAGGATGAGATGGTTGGATGGCATCACCAACTCGATGAACATGAGTTTGAGCAAGCTCTGGGAGTTGGTGATGGATGGGGAAGCCTAGCATGCTGGTGTCCATGGGGTAGCAAAAAGTCAGACACGACTGAGCAACTGAACTCAAGTGAACTGAATGAGTGGGAGGATTATTCCAACTATTTTGGGGAAGGAGTGGAAATTTCCAGGAATTGGGCCACTGCCCACTCCTTGGTCTTTTGACAGTGCCTGAGGTGACTCACTGGAAAAGAGTCTGATGCTGGGAGGGATTGGGGGCGGGAGGAGACGGGGACGACAGAGAATGAGATGGCTGGATGGCATCACCGACTCGATGGACATGAGTTTGAGTGAACTCCGGGAGTTGGTGATGGACAGGTAGGCCTGGCGTGCTGTGATTCATGGGGTTGCAAAGAGTCGGACACGACTGAGCGACTGAACTGAACTGAACTGGGACTGTCACGGTGCCTCTGGGTGTGTCATTCAGCTTGCTAATTGAGGATGGAGGTCTACTTAAAGTCGACATGTCTGTCGTCTTAGACCCATTTGATTCTTGTGATTTATGTTGTGTCCTTGGGCTATGACATTCTGTGAAAAGTTGTGCCCTGTCCCTCCTGTGACAGAGAGACTGAGGCTGGGGAGATCAGTTTTGAGACTGTTCTTTCCGATCCCAGGGATAAGGAAGCAGTACCTCATAGGGTGGTAACTGTGGGGGTTGGAGAGGAGGGCCAGGATTGGAAAGAGATTTTGAAATATGCAGTGCTAACCTCCACTCGAGATGCTTGAAGGCAAGGTATAGTTTTGCTCTTTAGTTCAGATACAATAATGATGTTCCTTAGGTGCTGACTGTTCTAACCGCATGTGTGATATGCAATATATAATCATTGTTACCATTTAATTATAACCACTGTAACTTCCTAGGGCTTTTGAAAATATTTTATAGCAATTTAATGGAAATAAAATTCACACACCAAATCAATTCACTCATTTAAAGTGTGCAATTAACGTATACATCTGTGTTTCCAGAATATTCAGAGTTGTGCAAATATCAAGGCAGTAAATTTTAGAACATTTTTGTCACTCTACAAGGCAACCCCCTCCCCATTAGACATCACTCCCCAATTCCCCCAGCCTGAGTCAATCACCAATGGACTTTATTTTTCTGAATTTGTCTACTCTGGACATTTCATATAAATGGAATCATACAATGTGTGGCTTTGTGACCGCTTTTACTTGGCATAGTGTATTCAAGGATCAGCCATGTTGTAGCATATATCATTACTTTTCATGGCCAAACAGCATGCCATTGTATGGATATACCACATTTTGTTTATTTATTAAATCATGGATAAAATTTTTTCAATTATTCTAGAATGTTGCTGTGTAAAATATTCGTGCTTGAAATAAGTGAGCTACTGAATGGATTGAATAGCAGTTTCTATCTTGATACCATATTTCCTCATCTACAGTGACTTTCTTTATCCACACAGTAAACCTTCTTGGGGTTAGGCTATATCCTCCACTTCCTCATCAGTCATCGCCTTTAGCATTTTAAATCCATCCCTTGGAACTTTGCTTTTCTCAGCTGGACTGCAAGCATACCAAGTGTAAGAAATATATGGTACACATCTTCATGATTCCCCACAGGACCTGTTTCCCCACCGAGTGCTGTTAACAATGGAAGCGAGGCGGACCTGCAGGAGTCAAAGCAGACTATGTTAACACTCTCAGGCTGTGAGCACACTTTTTCAATTTAAACTTCTCCCTCCCCCACTCCTAAAAGTGTCTTGTGGAATATTGGTGGGACAGTGTGCAAACTATTGACCTAGAAAACATAGCAGGTAATCTTCTAATCTAATGATGAAATGATTGATACATTTTAACATTAAGTACATTTTTTTAGGGCTTCCCTGCTGGCTCAGTGGTTAAGAATCTGCCTGCCAATTCAGGAGACATGGGTTCCATCCCAGATCTGGGAAGATCCCACATGCTGTGGAACAACTAAGCCTGTATGCCATGGCTACTGAGCTTGTGCTCTAGAACCAAGGAGCCTCAACTATTGAGCCCTGTGTGCACCTGCTAAAGCCCAAATTCCCCAGAGCCTGGACTCCACAACAGGAGAGGCCACAGCAAGGAAAAGCCCGCACACTGTAACCGGAGAGCAGCCCCTGCTCTCTGCAACTAGAGAAAAGCCCCTGCAGCAATGAAGAACCAGCACAGCCAAAAATAAATAAATAAAATTTTTTAAAGTTCTCTTTTTTAAAGAACTAATCAGGCAAAACCATTTCTTTTTTGATATGTTTAAATTTTAATTTTATGTTGGAGTATAGTTGATTTACAGTGTTGTGTTAGTTTCAGGTATAAAGTGATTCAGTTTTTCATATATATGTGTATTCTTTTACAAATTGTTTTCCTATATAGGTTACTACAGATTATCGAGTAGAGTTCCCTGTGCTATACAGTAGGTCATTGTTGATTATCTAATTTTGTATACAGTGGTGTGTATCTGTTAATCCCAAACTTCTAATTTATCCCTCCCCCAATCTTTCCCCTTTGGTAACCAAAATTTGTTTTCTGCATCTGTGAGTCTGCTTCAGTCAGTTCAGTTCAGTCACTCAGTCGTGTCTGACTCTTGGTGACTCCATGGACTGTAGCACGCCAGGCCTCCCTGTCCATTACCAACTCCCAGAGTTTATTCAAACTCACATCCATGGAGTCAGTGATACCATCCAACCATCTCATCCTCTGTCATCCCCTTCTCCTCCTGCCTTCATTCTTTCCCAGCATCGGGGTCTTTTCAAATGAGTCAGTTCTTCAAATCAGGTGGTCAAAGTATTGGAGTTTCAACCTCAGCATCAGTCCTTCCAATGAATATTCTGGACTGGTTTCCTTTAGGATGGACTGGTTTGATCTCCTTGCTGTCCAAGGGACTCTCAGGAGTCTTCTCCAACACCACAGTTCAAAAGCATCAATTCTTTGGCACTCAGCTTTCTTTATAGTCTAACTCTCCCATCCATACATGACTACTGGAAAAACCATAGCTTTGACTAGTCGGACCTTTGTTGGCAAAGTAATGTCTCTGCTTTTTAATATACTGTCTAGGTTGGTCATTTCTGGAGAAGGGAAAGGCTACCCCACTCCAGTATCCTGGCCTGGAGAATTCCATGGGGTCGCAAAGAGTCAGACATGACTGAGTGCTTTTCACTTTCACTTTTCACTAGGTTGGTCATAGCTTTTCTTCCAAGGAGCAAGCATCTTTTAATTTCATGACTACAGTCACCATCTGCAGTGATTTTGGAGCCCAAGAAAATAAAGTCTGCCACTGTTTCCATTGTCTCCCCATCTTTTTGCCATGAAGTGATGGGACTGGATACCAAGATCTTAGTTTTCTGAACGTTGATTTTGTATGTTCTTCTTTCTCTAGTTGTTTTAGGTGTGATGTTATTTGTGGAACCTAGTGTGAAAACTATTGCTAATTAATATGCAATAGTCATATTGCTAAGTCACTTCAGTTGTGTCCGACTCTATGCAACCCTATAGATGGCAGCCCACCAGGCTCCTCTGTCCCTGGGATTCTCCAGGCAAGAATACTGGAGTGGGTTGCTGTTTCCTTCTCCACCTAATTAATATAGTGGGTAATAATGAATCTGTTCTGATGCTGAAAGGATTGATATATTTTGCATTAAGATTTTTTTTTTAAACTGGTCAGGCAAAAAATTTTCTCTTGATTTTTAAGAAAGGTGGTTTGTTTGTTTGTTTTTTAGAGATTCACTGTCACAGTTTCTACTGGAGCAGAATTTTTTAAATATCTATTTTTAAAAGGAATAGTCACATTGTAAATTATATGAGCAGTGGATCAATTTATAAAGTTAAAATTGAAGACTTGGAAAAAATTTCTGTTCTTGGATGATGAATGTTTACTAAGCTCATTTCATTATGTATGTAAGTCATTATGCTCTACCCTTTAAACTTATACACTGGTGTATGTCAACTATATCTCAATAGAACTGGAAGGGGAGGGGGGGAAAAGGTATGATATGTCAAATAAAAGGATAATCTTTTTTAAAAAAAATCCTTGGAAAGGTGTCAGGTAATTGGTTACTCTTTTTTTTTTTTTTAATCTAATTGTATATTGAACTTTGTAGTAAACACCAAGAATGGAAATCAGTTCAGGAGAATTCTGTGTTTAACATGGATTGGTGTTAAGATTCCAGTCAAGTGATGTTTCCTGAAACAAAACAAGCTACCAACACAGAGAAAATCTAACTAAACACAGTTAACCTGTAAACTCATTGTTAGCCCAGTACTCTAGTTCTAGATACTAACATGTAATGAAAGTTGATTGTATTTCTTATTATTTAAGTTCAGCTTCCTCACTGAAACTTTTCCTCAAGTGAGGTGGGTGGATACTCCTCTGAATGTGAGAGTAAAAGTCACTCACTCATGTCTGACTGTTTGCAACCCCATGGACTATACAGTCTGTGGAATTCTCCAGGCCAGAATACTGGAATGGGTTTCCTTTCCCTTCTCCAGGGGATTTTTCCAACCCAGGGATTGAACCCAGGTCTTCAGGATTACAGGCAGATTCTTTCCCATCAGAGCCATAAGAGAAGCCCCATACTCTTCCGGGGACGTGTAGAAAGAGAGAGACTCTCTGCTCCCCAGCCACTCTTTCTTGAGTACATACATTTGCATAGGTATCTTGACAAAGAGCTGACAAAATTTGGTGATAAGCAAATACAGTTAAATTCAGATTCTCTTCAGCTGTATATAGAATTTAACAGTTTACATTTGAATATTTACTAATGGAGAATGGAGAAATGTGATTAACTGTGCAGGAATTTTTCTGCAGAGAAAGGTTCAGTTCAGTTCAGTCGCTCAGTCATGTCCGACTCTTTGCGACCCCATGAATCACAGCACGCCAGGCCTCCCTGTCCATCACCAACTCCCGGAGTTCACTCAAACTCATGTCCATCGAGTCGGTGATGCCATCCAGCCATCTCACTCTCTGTCGTCCCCTTCTCCTCCCGCCCCCAATCCTTCCCAGCATCAGAGTCTTTTCCAGTGAGAGAAAGGTTACAGAGGGTTAAAATTTAATGTTGTAAATTGGAATGTACTTACATTTCCATGTGGTAGCTTTTGAAATTACCATGAAATTACCTTGATCCACCAGAATAATTGATTGTTATCCACCAGAATAAAAGATTTACGATCTAATCTTGTGAGATGAGACTGTTTTAGCAGTTCTGTGTGAGGCTCATAAACTTTACTGTCTGTTTGCTTGGATAGATAAAATGATAAAACCTAGAGAAGTAACTGTATTTATTCTTTTTTTCTCTCCTTTTCATTTCTCTTTTCTACTTACTTAGAAGAAGAGTGTTTAGATTGAATATCTGTTTGTGTGCAGGTGCCCAGGATATTCCACCTTTGGTGTAATTGTTTTATTTCCTTTGTATGAGATGGCTGGATGGCATCACCGACTCGATGGACATGAGTTTGAGTGAACTCCGGGAGTTGGTGATGGACAGGGAGGCCTGGCGTGCTGTGATTCATGGGGTCACAAAGAGTCGGACACGACTGAGTGACTGAACTGAACTGAACTGATGGCATATTATTAATTTAATATGTGATTATGGCTGAGAACTTCAGCTATCCCAGTCACGAAGGGAAAGCTATTGTTTTTGTAAGTAATAATAGCAAATAAAAAAAATTACTTAGTTATTTACAATATTGTGTTAGTTTCAGATGTATAGCAAAGTGATTCAGATATGTGTGTGTATAGTGGTATGTACTTGTTAATCCCGTACTTCTAATTTATCTCCCACCTCCACTTTGGTAATCATAAGTTTGTTTTCTACGTCTATGAGTCTGTTTCTGTTTTGTAAATAATTTCATTTGTGTCATATTTTATATTCCACATATGTGTGTGTTAGTCACTTAAGTCGTGTCTGACTCTTTGCGACCCCATGGACTGGAGCCCACCAGGCTCTTGTCCATGGGATTCTCCAGGCAAGGATACTGGAGTGGGTTGCCATTTCTTTCTTCACATACAAGTGGTATCATATAATATTTGTCTTTCTCTGTCTAACCGGGTGTCTGTGGCAGTTAATGATAATTAACGCCTGTTTTCTTTTCAGAACATCGAGTTGAAGGTTGAAGTAGAGAGCTTGAAACGAGAACTCCAGGACAAGAGACAGCATCTGGATAAAACATGGTGAGTTGCAGTTTGAACTAGTTGAACTCTTGGTTCTTTCCAGAGTCTGGCTCATTTAGCTGTAACCAAATTCTTTAACCTTAATTCTGGCATTTGAGTGCTGTATCCAATTCAGGAGTTGAAACATGGGGCCTTCTTTTCCTTGGGCTCTCTAAGTCTGAGAGACATTGAAGTAGATTGTAATGTCATCAAACCTAAGCCTATAAACTTCCTAGTCAATAATCTACAAAGAACATCCAGGGCTGACACAGAATTTGGGGGAAATGGGTACTCATATACTGCTGGTGAGAATGCAAATTGTGGTAACATTTTTGGAATGTGGTACTACTTATGAAAGTAAAAAATTAATACTTTCTTTGATCAAATAATTCCTAAAAGGAATCTATTCATCATAAATAAAAGTATGAGTATGAAAGGATAAATATATAAGGATATTAACCACATCATTTTTTTGTAATGGCAAAAAAAAATTAGAACAACTATCCATCAATAGGACAATGGTTGAAAACATTTCAATATAAACATATTATGGAATATTATACAGTCATTAAAAATGAATTAGGTCTATATATTATTATCCTGGTGGGAAGTCCCTGATACACTAAGTAAGAGGCAAAGTGCTGAGTGATACTTAGAATATAAGCCCCTTTGGGTAAAGACAAATAACCTATGTGTACATGTGTTTGCTTGAGTATGGATAGAAAAACTGCAGGGTTACATACCAAGCACTTTAACATTACTTTTATCAAGAGAGATTTGAGATTGAAATTTGTGATAGGGAGAAGACTTGATTATTTTTATATACCAGTATTATTAGCATGGTTACTTTTATAATTAAAAACCTCTTAGTTTTAAATCCGGAGAAGGCAATAGCAACCCACTTCAGTACTCTTGCCTGGAAAATCCGAAGGGCGGAGGAACCTGGTAGGCTGCAGGCCATGGGGTCGCTAAGAGTCACACACGACTGAGCGACTTCACTTTGACTTTTCACTTTCATGCATTGGAGAAGGAAATGGCAACCCACTCCAGTGTTCTTGCCTGGAAAATCCCGGGGACAGGGGAGCCTGGTGGGCTGCCATCTATGGGGTCGCACAGAGTCAGACACGACTGAAGCGACTTAGCAGCAGCAGTTTTAAATGACAAATGTTACTGAAATTTTTACTAAAAATAATTTTCAGATTATGTCCTAGAATTAGTATATATTCAATCTGATCTGCATTCCTTCTATCTCTACAGTATTTCTTGATACTTATTAATAGAGTGGTAGTCCAGCATTATTAGAATACTCAAACTAGACTCAGCTGTACACAGTATGCTGGTATTACTCAATTACTTACTAAGGCATTAAATGAGCTAATCGATTTTAGGAAAATATGAAATACCAATTGAGTTATAAATTTTGAGATTTGTATAGTATTTTTAATGATCATTTCAGCCTTTTATTAGGTGGGATTATCCTATTTTTAGAAATGAGAAAGCTAAGGTACAGAGTGTTAAAGTCTTTGCAGACGAGTGGCAGAACCCACAATGTCTGGCATCAAGTTCAAGGCACTTCTGCCTTCACAACAGCTGTAGCCTATTAAATCAGGCATTCCTGGCTAACTGAGTTACTCAGAAAATGTGTAACTTCAATCTTACAATATTGTTCTTTGCTGTTGTCTATTACATTTATCAAGGAATATGGAGTCAAAGTAAAAGTTGATTATTCCTGAGGTCTGCCTGTTTAGGGGGTCTTAGGTTATTCTCTTGACTGGTATCACTTGTACAGCAAAGACCCTTCTACTCCCAAAAGGCTGTATGATGACATGAACTCAAGATAAATATAGTCTCCAGGACAGTGCTGAGTAGTGTCCACTATCGACCAAGGAATTCTATAATCTTTAAGGAAGCTCCATTTAGTCACCATGGACACAACCTCTTGGGCCTAATATTAAAATAGTCCTGGGTTTGGACAGAGCACCTTTGATTTATCATGAGCCTGCGAAGGTTCAGTATTGTTCTCTCTACCCTGAAAACAAGAAGATGGTCAGTGGTTCTCAACAAATGGCTTAAAACAGGAATAAAATCAAACCGGAATTAAGATCATTCAGCACCTGATACTGCCTTCAAAGTCTAATCCTCAGACATCCAAGGGCAGCTGTTGTCAGCTATAAATAAGCTGATGACACCTTACCCGCTTCGTGCTAGTGCCTGGACATTCATTCCTGAGGACATCAGAGAAGCAAAGTTGGCCCAGAACCCTGATCTTCCATAGATTAAATGTCCACTTTCTGCATGGGACCATGGGGAAACTGGATAGAACTCTGGGTAGGTAACCCAGACTCAGGACAGTCTACAGGTTACTGGCTAGAAAGGACAAGAGCCTTTCTGTGGCTGTCCAAATGGATATTCTGTTCCAGCAACCTAAATGGAAGGAACACTCTAAATTCAAATAGCAAGAAATCAAGGAATGAGCAAAGGACTCTGGGAGAGCAGTCCAAATGGACGAGTCCAGGGACAGGTGACAGTGAACATGGATGCTGAGTTCTAAGCCATTTGATGACTACCTGCCTTTCAACTGAAAGCTTTTCCTCTTAAAGCTGTAGCAATAATGAAGCTTCTCGGGTGTCAAGTATATTCTGATTGACAAGCAGTACAAATTAGAATTCCTCAAAGATTATCTGAAAAGTTGGAATGAGCAGTTCCATGAATAATTGCAGTTCCACAAATAATTTCTTCTCACCAGTGTGATTCAGAATTACTGAAACAGGCTGAATGGGTCCACTTGCTCAGTTATTTAGCTGGCTGTGACTGGCTAACATTCTGTGGTTTTAGCGCTGATGCGGAGAATATCAACAGCCATAATGAAGCTGAGCTCCGGCGCCAGTTTGAGGAGAGACAGCAGGAGACGGAGCATGTTTATGAGCTCCTGGAGAATAAGATCCAGCTTCTGCAAGAGGTGAGTATCCCCAGCTACGGGTCCCCTTTTACCTCTTTCCTGACTGCTCTGCCTCCTGGCCTTCACCTTTTCCCTCTCTACTTTCCTTCCTAAGCTCCTTAAGTGTCCCTGTGTTTCAGGGCTCCTAACGTAGGTGGGGGCTCTGCAGCTTCTTGGTTTTCATTCTTTTCTCTGTCTTCTTGCAGGAGTCCAGGCTAGCAAAAAATGAAGCCGCACGGATGGCGGCTTTGGTGGAAGCAGAGAAAGAGTGTAACCTGGAGCTCTCGGAGAAACTGAAGGGAGTCACCAAGGAGAGGGAAGATGTACCAGGAGACCGGGTCAAATCTGACCAGTACACTGAGGCCTTGGCCCAGAGGGACAAGTAGGTACCCTTGGTACTGTATTTTCTGCTTGTCTTTTGCCTGTTTTCGAGACTATGAGAGTATATAGCAGCTGCACTGTTGCCTTTTAAGGACTTACGGTGGACCTTCACCATTTCCAAGACTTTATGGCTCCCCTAAGTAAAGAATCTCTTTTTAGGGTTGAGTCTTTAATGATATCCATTAACAGAACTGACTTGCTGGCAATCAGGAGATTTAAGTAGGTGTAAGAACGCTGGGCTGGAAGAAGCACAAGCTGGAGTCAAGATTGCTGGGAGAAATATCAATAACCTCAGATATGCAGATGACACTACCCTTATGGCAGAAAGTGAAGAGGAACTCAAAAGCCTCTTGATGAAAGTGAAAGAGGAGAGTGAAAAGGTTGGTTTGAAGCTCAACATTCAGAAAACAAAGATCATGGCATCTGGTCCCATCACTTCATGGGAGATAGATGGAAAAACAGTGGAAACAGTGTCAGACTTTGTTTTTTTGGGCTCCAAAATCACTGCAGATGCTGATTGCAGCCATGAAATTAAAAGACGCTTGCTCCTTGGAAGGAAAGTTATGACCAACCTTGATAGTATATTAAAAAGCAGAGACATTACTTTGCCAACCAAGGTCCGTCTAGTCAAGGCTATGGTTTTTCCCGTGGTCATGTATGGTTGTGAGAGTTGGACTGTGAAGAAGGCTGATCGCCGAAGAATCGATGCTTTTGAACTGTGGTGTTGGAGAAGACTCTTGAGAGTCCCTTATACTGCAAGGAGATCCAACCAGTCCATTCTAAAGGAGATCAATCCTGGATGTTCATTGGAGGGACTGATGCTAAAGCTGAAACTGCAATACTTTGGCCACCTCATGCGACGAGTTGACTCACTGGAAAAGACTCTGATGCTGGGAAAGGTTGGGGGCGGGAGGAGAAGGGGACGACGGAGAATGAGATGGCTGGATGGCATCACCGACTCTGTGGACATGAGTTTGAGTGTACTCCGGGAGTTGGTGATGGACAGGGAGGCCTGGCGTGCTGTGATTCATGGGGTCGCGGAGAGTCGGACACGACTGAGCGACTGAACTGAACTGAACTGAAGTAGCTGCTGCTGCTAAGTCGCTTCAGTCGTGTCCGACTCTGTGCGACCCCATAGACGGCAGCCCACCAGGCTTCCCCGTCCCCGGGATTCTCTAGGCAAGAACACTGGAGTGGGTTGCCATTTCCTTCTCCAATGCATGAAAGTGAAAAGTGAAAGTGAAGTCGCTTAGTCGTGTCAGACTCTTAGCAACCCATGGACTGCAGCTTACCAGGCTCCTCCATCCATGGGATTTTCCAGGCAAGAGTACTGGAGTAGGGTGCCATTGCCTTCTCTGAGGTGTAAGTAGAACAATGGTCAAATGATAGTGAACAAGAGACATGATCACTTATTCACATGGATTGAGCACCTGCTGTATGCCAGACACTGGACTAAGAACTCAGGTTACAGAGATGAAAGGCCCATTTCCTGTCATCAAGACACATGTTATACATTATTAAGAAGTTCTCTGGTAGAAGTAACATGGGGTACTCTGGGGTGTATAGGATTGTCATCTACTCAAGAGCAGGGTGCCACTGGAAGTTTCTTAGAGGAGGTGAAATCTGAGGTGGATTTTGAAGAGTGAATAGAAGTTGAAAGAAACAATGTAGAAAGTGGTTAGGGAGGAGAAATGTCCTGTGCAGGAGAAAATACCATTGAGGGGAGACACAGGGACAGGCATATTTCAAGACATATACTTAGTTCTACAGGACTAGAGTGGAGGGTCTAGGAAAGACCAGTGAGAGGTAAGCTGTATTGGGAAAAGGGCATCTGATTGTGCTGGCTTTGTATTTAAAAGGAACTTGGGCTTCCCTTGTGGCTCAGCTGGTAAAGAATCTGTGTGCAGTGTGGGAGACCTGGGTTCGATCCCTGAGTTGGGGAGATCCCCTGGAGAAGGGAAAGGCTAACCCACTCCAGTATTTTGGCCTAGAGAATTCCATGGACTGTATAGTTCACAGGGTCACAAAGGGTCGGACACGGCTGAGCGACTTTCACTGAATTTTCTCATAAAGGTAAGTGGGCAGTTGTTGAGGGCAGAACTGTGTCTTGGTTATTACAGCAACTTTTTAACTGTTCTCTTTACTTCTGGTCCTGCCCTTCTCTGTTTCATCCCAATCTAACAATTCAGAGAAGTTTTGAAATGAAATTGACAAATATTTAGCCTCTTCAATGCATGACACTATGGTGGCATAAAAAGCCTTAAGTGGTTTTTAACTGGATGGGTGAAAAATACACAGTGTAGACACAGTGACCAATGACCAATGTGATCTTTTTGAGACACAAATCTGATCATATTATTGCAGAGCCATTTGGAGAGTTCTCAACAGCTTTAGGAAGTAAGATCTGTTCTTAGTGTGGCCATCAAAGCCTATTATGTTCTGATCCCTGATTTCCCCCAGATTCACCCCCTACCATGACTCCTTCGCATTTCACTGATTCCAGACTAGTAATAATAATGATGACTAAGGTTTGCTGGGCTCTTACTGTATATCTGAACTGAGTCCTTTATATTCTTGTTTAATTCTCCCATAAAGTTTAATTCTGTTATAAAGTTAACAATCCCATGGGATAGGGATTATTATACTTAAAAAGGAAGAAATTGGCATTTAGAGAGTTATGTAACATGGCTTCAGGCTTTGCTGGAATCCAGACCCTGAAGGCACACCACCTCCAGAAGCATACAGTGCTATGTCAGGTACCCAGAATTTCATTCATACTCTTCCTTTGTGGGGAAACATCTGTGTTTTCCCCTCCTGATTAACTCTTGTTCATTCTTCAAAACTCATGAAGGCATCAATGGTTACTTCTGTGAAGGCTTTTGTGATGGAATTAAGTATTTATATTCTCGTTTTGTTTTGTATGTGTGCATGCTTAGTCACTGAGTCATGTCCTACTCTTTGTGACCCCATAGACAGTAGCCCTCCAGGCTGCTCTGTCCATGGAATTTTCCAGGCAAGAATGCTGGAGTGGGTTGTTATTTCCTACTCCAGGGGATCTTCCTGACCCACGTCTCCTGTGTCTCCTGCATCAGCAAGTGGATTCTTTAGCACCGCACCACCTGGGAAGCCCTTGCTTTATATGCACCTCCATTAGCGTACGGTCTTCTGTGCATTGTTGTATTTTCTTTCAGATCTTCCCTGCTGGATATCCTGAGACTTTGTCCCAGCTCTGTATTCCAGTGAACGCTTGTCAAACCAAAAGGAAAAAAAAAAAGACAGCCATACCTAACAGATTGAGGGAGTTCATGTCAGATGGCCTTGAATAGCTTTGTAAAGTAGGAAAGTAGATCATCTGTAGAGACTGAGGGTCAAAGAAAATAGTGATGTATGAGGCTTAAGAAAAGTAGAGCTGTTCTAGCACAGATACCATGGGGAAGTTAATATGAAGTCCACATTGGTCATCATAACTGTCATTGCAACTTACATTCGTGTACATTTTTAAGTTTTTAAAGTTCTTTCTCATCCCCAAATCTAAGCTGGTGCTCATACCTTAAATTAAATTATAATTTGTCTATGAGATTCCTACTTGACTTTCTGGTGCCCTTAACCTTTTGGCCATACCATTTTCCTGACAAGGTGCTATCACTGTCTTAACATATGCTGTGTTGCATGCGTGCTCAGTTGTGACCCCTGGGACTGTAGCCCACCAGGCTCCTCTATCCATGGGATTCTCCAGGCAAGAATACTGGAGTCGGTTGCCATTCCCTTTTTCAGGGGATATTCCTGACCCAGGGATCAAGCCTGCATCTCCTGCATGTCCTGCACTGGCAGGCAGATTCTTTACCATTGAGCCACCTGGGAAGCCACACACACAGGAATAATAATAACAATCAGAAATTTTACATTTATTACAGGCATGTTTTCCAAGGACAGGTATCTCTAGTACGCAGACTTACACACAAAGAAACACAAAACTGTTGATTTGAACCTGGGTTTCTATACGTCAGCACAGCATGCAGTCTTTGACAACTGAATTCTGGTCTGAATTTCCAGCCTCTTCTCTAGCCATTGTCTCTTCCCACCAGCCTTTCCCCTGCCAGTAACTCTTCCCAATATATCTTGTATCTTCATGCCTTCATTCCTTTAGTTAAACCCCTTCCTCTGAGCCTATAAAACAATCCAGTCTTCAAAATCTCTTCTGAGCTTCCCCCAGGCTTCTCCAAGTCAAACGAATGACTTCTTCTTTATCTTTATTCCTGTAGCGCCATGACAGTACTCGCTGTACTGTTTGGTTCACATCTCTGGTAGGGTAGCAGTTATTATAGTCTGTTGATATATCTGTGACTCCCTATTCCCCAGATTCTTGGCACACATACCAAAAAAGTTTAACTTTCTGTAGAGATTGTGTGTTTTCCAACTTTATATCACCGGTACATTGGGGTGCATTGAATTATATACATAATGTGTGTATGTGTGCCCAGTCATGTCTGACTCTTTTTCGACCCCATGTACTGTAGCCCACCAGGCTCCTCTTCAGGGATTCTCCAGGCAAGAATACTGGAGTGGGTTGCCATGCCCTCCTCCAGGGGATCTTCCCTACCCAGCGATCAAACCCACATCTCTTGTCTACTGCATTGGCAGGTGGATTCTTTACCACCCTGACACCTGGGAAGCCCACATACATAATGGTTACTTGATAATTGTTTTTTTAACTGCAACAACAATAACAAATAAAAAGACTCACAACTTCTGAGAGTTTTATACTTACGGTCTATAGATCCATGAATTGGCTTCAGGAGGTCTATGAACCTTACATTATGACAATGTAAGCAAAAAACTCATTTGTGTATATGTTGAGGGGCTGGGGCAGAGAATGCATGGCTTACTGAAGAAAAGTATCAAAGAGTTCAATGATTTTAAAAAGGTAAAAACTTACTGTACCAGACCATGCTATCTTTGGAGTGGGCTGAAAAATAAAGTTAGTAATGTATCATGACCATAATTGTTGTTCTTACTTTTTCTTTTTTCCAGAAGAATTGAAGAACTGAGTCAGAGCCTGGCTGCACAGGAGAAACTTGTAGAACAGCTGTCTCAAGAGAAACAACAACTGCTACATCTGTTGGAGGAGCCAGCTGACATGGAAGTGCAGGTGAGGTTTGGGCTGTACTTCCTGAGGCACTTGCTTCATGCTTTTAGGAGCCCAACTTTACATATAAAAGTATTAGTCTTCTATTGCTGTGTAAGCAGTTACTGCAAACTCAGTGGTTCAAAACAACATGTATTTATTATTCCAGAGTTTCTGTGGGTCAAGAGTCCAGGCATGACTTAGCTGACTTTTCTGCTCAGGGTCTCAAAGTCTGAAATCAAGGTGTCAGCTGGGCTGCTTTCTCAGCCGGAGGCTCACTTAGGGAAGGATCCACTTCTAAGCTCCCTCCAGTTGTTGGAAGAATATTGCTGTGAGATTATAGAAGTTATGCCAGGTAGCTTCTTCACAGCGGCGGTGGAGAGAGACAGTCTCTTACTTCTCGACACTCTTGTAAGGGGTTTGCCTGATTAAGTCAAGCCATCGGTGCACTATCCCTTTTGGTTAACTTAAAGTCAACTGAGTAGGGATCTTAATTACATCTGACACACCCCTTCACTTTTGTCATATAATATTGCGTAACTGTGTAGCGATATCCCTCACCTTTGCCATTTTCTATTGGTTAGAAGCAAGTTACAGGTCTCTCCACATTCAAGGAGTGGGGATTATACAAAGGTGTGGATGCCAGGAGGTGATGATCACAGGGGCCGTCTCAGGATTCTGCCTGCCATGCTGAGTGATGTATAGCTAGAGAGTGCAGTGTGGTTTGGATATTGAGCAGAGAACCCTCACTGCTGTGAAAGTAATTGCATTAATCTGTATGGTTGTTCTTGGAGATTACCTCAGAAGGAGCTCCTCTTCTTCATTCAACTTTTAATTTACTAAAAATATACTTTCTGAAGGAACCCTGGGATCCATCTCTGCTCAAGCAACATAAATAATTACTAGGTATTCTTACAAATCTTAGATCAATGATGAAGCAAAATGTGCAATTTAATTTATTGGTCACATATACAAAGGTTGGAATCAGGTTAAAAAGAGCAGGGCTAACAATGAATATAAATCAGTGTTTTCCACCTTTCCTATATCATGACAAAAAATAGCTAATAATAATAAACATGTAGAAGATGGCATGATTTACAACACAATCAAGTTGCTTAAGTGACTTTTTCTCGTTATCAACTGCTTTTTTTTTTTACTCAAGTCATAAATAGCAATTACATGAAATAAAATCTGAAAATTCAAATAAGCAAAAAAATGTTTTCAATAGCTATAACCAGTATAAAAGAAATACAGTTTTTAAAATTGATACCCTGCAATAAATTTATTCATTAATTGTAGTTTTAAATAGTAGCAAATGATAATATTTATAAGGGGTGGCAGAAATGGATGGAGCCTGTCACTTGAAAATGGCCAGCCTGGGTGTTTAGACCACAATGAAGGCAGAAGAAATCACTATCTTGACTGCACTATCAACCCCTTAGACTCTAAATCCATTTTGGTTGGAAAGCTCTGGTTAACTCAGAAAATGATGTGCATACATGTAATTTGATAGATATGAGTAAAAATTAAAGTTCATAGGCTTTTTGCAGGATCCCTATTGAAGTACATGGAAGATCCCACAATATTTTAAAATTTTAAATAACTTGGTTGGAAATTAGAAGAATTGGATTTCTGTCCTGATTCTTTTTTTATTAACTATGGATAGTCACTTCTATGGATACATCACTTCTCAGCCTCCATATGTGTAAAATGGGAAAAATTAGCCCAAATAATCTCCAAAGGATCCTTATAATTTTGGCATTCTGAATTCAGCATCATTGGGGAAAGTGTATAGTCCCCAAAATAAGCACTTTCAAAAAAAAAATACTCATGTAAATTCTGAAATAAAATCACTCTCATTGTTCTAGTTTTATATTTATAGACCCATTGATGTGATATATTTATGTACACATGTTTATTTTCATTAGTATCTTTGGTAAGCACTGAAATGAGTATATATAGTTCAATATTTGAATGCTAATAAGGGCAATTGAGTTGGTATCAGTTTTTAAAACAGACTTGAAGAACAGAAAAATTATAATTTCAAAGAGACTAAACTATTTACCAATCTATCCTAAAGGAATGCTTAGAATAAGTTAAGTACATTGTCTAGAGGATAATAACACTGGGTGAGCAGAGAAAAGAAATACATCAAGTCACATAAGTTGTGCTAACTTGATATGCTTCTTCAATGTTGCTGGGACCTATAAAAGTTTATTACTGTTATTGCCTAACATTTTGTACACTTGATCACATTGTGCTGTGAATTCTGTCAATCAGTGTTTCACAACCTTCTGCATAGAAAGCTCAGTTTCACAGGAGATGATTGAGGGTCTCTGTTACTCTGAAGTAAGTAACTGAGGCTGGTCATGGTTAGAGGTGATGACCTGGGTCTACCTTCTGACCCATCCACCACCTGAGATAGCTGAGGGCCTGACATCTCAGCACAGGGGAGGGCCACTTTTTTAGGTGTTGTCCAGAACACCCAAGATGGAAAGCTCTGCCATAGAGGGCCTCTGACAGTATGTTCTCTCAAATGTGGAGGAGAGAAAGCCTCCCATAGTTCACTTTCTAGTTACTCCCTTTGGGTCTGTGCCTTATGAAGGAAAAAATAAATTGGCACCAAGTGCTACCCAGTATGCATAGAATTATTTTATATTATCATTTCCTTCTCCAAGGGATCTTCCCAACCCAGAAGTTGAACCCGAGTTTCCTGCATTGGCAGGCAGGTGGGTTCTTTACCACTGAACCACCTGGGAAACCCAGTTATCATCTCTAAACAGCCCAAAGACGACTGGTCAGTGAGTCAGCTTTATAGTGAGCGTTCAGATAATCCTCTGAAAACTTCTCTCAATGTGTGTCCAGGTTCCAAAAGAAAATAATGTTTTGGTCACAGTGTTTCTGTCTTATATTCTATGGCCTAAACAGAAAGAAATTTGAAATTTGGACTATATTTAGCTTGGGACTATTTAGCCATGCTCAAGTGGTTCAGATTGTCATAATGAAAGGATACAGTCAAGTCCTTTTTAGAGAAATAATCTTGGTCCTTCAAGAACCAATTCTAATATGAAGTCTCTTGAGTTTTAATTAGGGAAGCAGAGCGGTATGAAAGAATGAGCTCAGGTTTTGGTATTTGATTCCAACATAAACACTTTTTAGATGAATGGCCTTGAACAAGTTACATAGCCCTTCCAAGTACAATCTCCTCCTCTGTAATGTTCATCTCTTTGTAAGGATTAGAAATAATATATGTATAGTGCCTAACTGTGCTCAAAGCATGGTAACTACTGTTGTCATTATGCATGTCAACAACCTGGAAGAAAGAGAGTAAGTCTCTTCTTAAAATGAGTAGCAGCTAAAAAAGACAGTCATTGAGTCAGATATTGCAGACTTGATTCACATTGTAACTATCTTTGTCTTACGAAAGACAAAGATACAATTATTAAATATAGCATATTTGTGAGATTAATGGTCACAGTTATCCCTTTGGACCTGGTACCCTTGCACATAGAAAAACTGGTTCATAGGCAGAGAGCAAACTCAAAGTTACCAGTTTGTGTTATTGCTCCCCGGGAAGACCACAACAGAGTGTGAATCGTTCAGGGTAAATTGGTCACAATGAGAATCATAATCTCATTTCAGTCTCCTGCTACTACTGCTGCTGCTGCTGCTGCTAAGTCACTGCAGTTGTGTCCGACTCTGTGACCCCATAGACGGAAGCCCACCAGGCTCCCCTGTCCCTGGGACTCTCCAGGCAAGAACACTGGAGTAGGCTGCCATTTCCTTCTCCAATGTGTGAAAGTGAAAAGTGAAAGTGAAGTCGCTCAGTCGTGTCCGACCTTTAGCGACCCCACGGACTGCAGCCTACCAGGCTCCTCCATCCATGGGATTTTCTAGGCAAGAGTATTGGAGTGGCTTGCCATTGCCTTCTCCGTTTTAGTCTCCTAGACACACACAAAAAATATTGACGCACTTTCTATAACATCTTGGGATCATGCAGTCGTATTCTAATGATTCAGATTATTATAATATTAAGACGTAAAAGTAGTTACAGGATTTCTTAATACCTATCCCAAGTATAATTTAAAATATTTATCAATGAATATTCAACAACTTTTCTATAGTAATAACATCAGCACATATGGTAGCATTTTCTGTGTGCCAGGTGCTACTCTAAATACCTAATGTATTTGAGACTCAATTTAAGTCTCAAAGCAACCCAGTAAATTAGATACTGAACTACATGAAACATAAAAAGAGATTAATTTATAATAAACCAGTGGTCATATTAATATGTAAATTTTAAGGCACAGCTCTATTAAAGGATATAAAGAAATAAGCAGATGCTTGTATGTGGAGTCACAGCTTCAAATACAGTCTAATGCAGGTATGTTATATTGGCAATTCAAAAACAGCAAGTGGCAATGTCAAGGTGAAAAGCTCTTGTTAAAATTTCCAATAAAGAACTAACATAATCCTCCTTTAATTTACATATCAGTTTAATTCCTAGAAGATTCAGAGTATATTAATGTTGGGTTCCTATATACAACAGAATTAAGTCCTAGGTTCAGATGATTATATAAACAACTTGATTATTTTCATTAGTGCCCAGTGGAACATTTGAAAGTCATTCAGATTTTGGGACAAGGCTCTGTCCTGCCTATTGCCAGTTATGTTGTACCCCTAGCCCCACTCATCATTGAAACAGGAAATGCCCCACAAATTTTCAATGCATTCTAGGATATGGCTGTTTGATAAGAACCACTCTTCTGGGAGTCCTGGCCTTCAAAGGGTTTAAAATCCAATAAGTGATTGGCATATAAACAAAGTATTAAAATGCAGCATGACAAATGGAGAGAAATATAAGAAATCTACTCATATGCCAAGAGGACCCAGACAGAAAAGGGATTATCTCTATCTTTGGAAGTCAGAGAAAGCCTCACTTGGAAGTCAGCCAGGACCTGGGGCCTTAAAGGCTGAGTATCCTAGGCAGACAGTAAGAGAAGGGCATTCTAGGTACGGGAACAATATGTACAATGGTATGGAACACACTCAAGGAATTGGGAGTCATTGGTGTTACCAAATATATGATAAGTGTTGAAGAATGATGGAATATATAGCTAGAAAGTCCCATAAATGTCAAGCTAAGGACTTCATGTTCTAGGCACAGGGTTCCCAATCTCTGGGCTGCAGAATGGTACCTCCTACCAGATCAGTGGCAGAATTAGATTAGAAATAAAGTGCAAAGTAAATGTAATGAGCTTGAATCATCCTGAAACCATCTCTCTACCCCTAGTCCATGGAAAAATTGTCTTCCATGAAATTATCCCCAGGTGTCAGAAAGGTTGGGGACTGCTGTTCTAGGTAATGAAGAACTAAAAATTAAAAAAAAAAAAAAAAAAAGCAAAGGGAATAAAAGCCTTTGAAGTGGCATTATGGAAAGACAATCCTGGTGTTTGTTTAGATGCAGGATTGACTAGGCAGATGATTGATGTCATCTCCCAGGTGGATCAGTGGTAAAGAATCTGCCTGCCAATGCAGGAGTCAAATGAAATGCTGGCTCAGTCCCTGGATTGGAAAGATTCCCTGGAGGAGGAAACAGCAACCCACTCCAGTATTCTTGCCTAGATAATTCCATGGACAGAGGAGCCTGGCGGGCTACAGTCCATAGGGTCACACAGAGTTGGACATGCATGCACTAGGGATAGCAAATCATGGTTCAGTGCAGCTATTAACTGTTCAATCTAGCCCATTCTGTGAATTAGATAAAGGTAAAGAATATTATAAAACCAGTTATAGAGCACTTTGCCTATACAGTGATGTGTGACAACTCTTTATTTGTGACACCCCAAGCCCTGATGCTGGGAAAGATTGAAGGCGGGAGGAGAAGGGGACAACAGAGGATGAGATGGTTGGATGGCATCACTGACCCAATGGACATGAGTTTGAGTAAACGCTGGGAGTTGGTGATGTACGGGGAGGCCTGGTGAGCTGCAGTCCATGGGATTGCAAACAGTCAGACATGACTGAGCGACTGAACAGAACTGAACTGAAGCCCTTGATGCTGGTGTTATCCATGTTTGCTGACAATAGCAGCATCTTAGTTCTACTGTATTATACTCAAAGTGTAATCTGCCATGCCTTTTGTCCCTACAGGAGACACACCTCCACAATGTGAAAGGCACAAGTTAAATTTCTAAGCTCTGGGCCTGCTCCACAGAGACTGAATAATTTTTTCATCTCTAGCAAACCATCCCCAAAACCCCTTACAGATGTTAGGAAACGAAGGAGCTTGAGTTCTGAGGAGTGATTCACTTCCTCCACCTCCTCCCAGCCCCTCCCAATTGGGAACTCCACCCTTGGGCTTCAGAAGAAAGACAGTTCACAACTCATACACTTCTAGGTTTGAGTTGTTCAAATGTAAGACACTCATCTTACCCCTCCTCCCGTAGATAAATATTATACTTCTCATGTAATCCCAGTATGAAAGTCTGGACTGAGAAATAATCTCTGAGCTTCAGAGAAAAAATCTCTGAAGTTTACTTCAGAGTCTTCTTCAAATAAGAAAGACAGTTTTGATAAAAATTATTTGATTTAATTTATTTTACTATCCCTCTAGCTGTTTGTCCTTTTCATTCTACCAGAACGTTGTGTGTTGTTGTTGTCTCTAAGTCGTGTCCAGCTCTTTGCAACCCTACAGACTATAGCCCACCAGGCTCCTCTGTCCATGGGATTTTCCAGGCAAGGATACTGGAGTGGGTTGCCATTTCCTTCTCCTTTCCAACCCAGGGATCGAACCCACATCTCCAGTTTGGTAGGCGGATTCTTTATTAGAATCCATTTTAGCTGGATTGTAGCTGTGGAATACTTATGAACTTCTTTTATATAATTAACTTCATAGAACAACAACAACTAAAATGCCACAACCTTGACATGCCATGGATTGACAGCACTCCATGTTTGCTTTCAATGCTCCGTGTCCGTTCAGATCAACAGCATGTTGTGACCAGAGTGCTCAGGAGCTTCGTGATGGAGCTGTCAGGCCACGGCAACTTGTCTACATCTTTCTTACTCGGGACTCAGAATACCTAATAAAGTGCAGTTTACAAACTGTTTTTCTCTTCCTTGGTGAAGGTATCCACAAAGTTGCAGGCAAAAGCTGTCAGTTGTTCTGGTTATTGATATTATTCTCTTCTTCAGAATCAATGTGCCTGCTCAGTCACATCCGACTGCTTGTGATCCTTTGGACTATAGCCTGCCAAACTCCTGTGTCCATGGGATTTTTCAGGCACGGATACTAGAATGGGTTGCCATTTACTCTTCCACGGGATCTTCCATGGCCTAGCATTGAATCCACGTCTCCTGCATTGCAGGTGGATTCTTTACCTGCTGAGGCATCAGGGTAGCCCCTTTCTATGGAATGGTAGAAGCTTTATTTAAAAGAACTTTTTTTTTAATGAAACCAGACCTGAAGGGTATGAAGGCAGGAGGGGAGATAATATCCTTGCAAAGGAATATCTGGAGAAATTCTTGCTTTGTTTCTTTTTTTCTCCTCTCCATTTCCCCCCCACCAGTATTATATAAACACCATCTATTAATGTGTGATTACACTGTGGTTGGCCTAAAAAATGACACAGGACAACAGACTTAGGGGAGTCATCCATTAAGCCATCAGGACCTTCCTCCTCACACAAAGCAGCAGACACTCGAGCCATTGCATTTATGCCTCTTTTGGAACCTAATGTAGATATCACTGCATGCAGTGAGGCAGATTTCCTAAAATGGCAAACATTCCAGTGTTACCATGGAGACATCTGATGTAGCCGGTTAAGGCAAGAATGCACTCTAAATGCTCAAGGCAGAGACTGAAAACCTTGCAGCGATTAGCAGCTCAGGCAGCTCCAGCCAACTTCATGTAAGGAGATTTTTTTTTTTTTTAGAGCGGTTTTTCAGTATCCCCTTCTTAAGCTGATGAAGTTGAAGCTAGAGACTCATTTATAAATCCTCATTCAACGTCTTCATTGGTAATGTGTCTCAGAAACAGGCTTTATCACCCAAGGCAATCAGTTCTGTTAGAGCAGGAGGGGAGGTGGAAAAATGAGGGGTTTTTCTTTGCAGCTTTATCTACTGAGCACTTACAGTGCACAAGGTGCTGTAAGGTGACGGAAGAGAAGACAAAAACGTAAAGTTAGTCTCTGACTTGTAGGGATTACAATCTGATTGGAAGATAAGAAAATCTCTGATGGGAACAAAATACAAGGCAGAGGAGAAAGGCAAAAAATCAAAGAAAGGGGCTGGGTGGGCAGTGAAGATTCTGGTCTGTAAGAAATAAACAGGATTTTAATAAGAGATTAAAAAATAATAGACATCAATTTATTTATTCATCCAATGGAGTACCTCAGAAGATAACAGGATGAGTAAAGTGTGGTTCCTCTTCTTAAGCAGCTTACCTGCCTAAGGGGAGAAGGCAAAATGACACACATATTACTATGGGTAGAAAAAGTGCTTTGGAAGTTCAGAGAAGAGAAAGATATGAGGGGATTAAGAAAGGCCACGTAAAGGAAATACTTGAGGCTGGATAGGACTTTGACACGTGGAGGTGGTAACAGTGGGAAAGAATGTTACAAGTAGGTAAGAGAGAGGTAGAAATCTCAGGGTAAGGAAGCAGTAGGTGGAACAGTGAAGCTGTGCAGGGAGACAGTGAGTTTGGCTGGGAAGACAGGATAATGCTGGAGTCAGAGGACCTTAGACGGCAGGTCAAGAAGTTTATAATTGTGGGTGAAGTCCTTAGGTCTCCAGGTTACTATGCAGGAAAATGATATATTGAGATGTTTTAGAAAGATTAATCTGAAAGGAGGAATGAGTAGAGGAGAAAGAAGGTGAGAGGACTAACTATTATGGAACTGTATTACTTAAGATATGAGGTTGCTAGAGGGTAACCAAGAATGAAAGATTTGTGCTAAGGCGAAAGAATGAAGGCTCCAATACTTTGGCCACCTGATGTGAAGCACCAGCTCATTGGAAAAGACCCTGATGATGGGGAAGATTGAAGGCCAGAGGAGATGGGGGCAGCAGAGGATGAGATGGTTGAATGGCATCTCATCCATTCAAATAGACATGAATTTGAGCAAACTCTGGGAAATAGTGGAGGACAGAGGAGCCTGGCATGCAACAGCTGATGGGGTTGCAAAGATTCAGAAACAATTTAGTGACTGAACAACAGCAACGAAAGAATGAGATAAAATTTTAAGATATAATAGCCTGACAATGCAGGAGAAATAAGAGACACAGGTTTGATCCCTGGGTGGGGAAAATTGTCTGAAGAAGGAAATGGCAACCCCAACCCACTCCAGGATTCTTGCCTGGAGAATCCCACGAACAGAGGAGCCTGGCGGGCTACAGTCCATGGGATCGCAGAGTCAGCATGACTGAAGCAACTTGGCATGCACGCAAGCGATTCATTCATTCTTCCACTCATGTAATCCAGTCAGTGACTATTTATTGAGTTCCTACCGTAGCCAGACACTGGTGCGATTAAGTGCTGGAGAAACCATAAGAATAAGCACGGCAGAGTCCTTCCCCTCAGGGAGCTTATATTCTAATAAGGGAGCTAAATAACCACATAATCAAGCAAATAATTGCAAACTGTGATAAATACATTGAAAAAAGAAAAAAGAGCAAGGATTGGCAAACTATCTGGCAAAGACCAGATAGAAATAATTTAGACTTTACAGGCCATAAGATTTCTGCCATTGTAGCACAAGACCAGCCATACACAATACATGAAGGACTTGGCATAGCAGTGTTCCAATAAAACTTTATTTACAAAAACAGGTGGGGGTCGGGTTTAGCTCCCAATTCATAGTTCCCATGACCCTTAATAGATAATTAGGTGGAAAGAGGGGGAGGCATTATAGGTAAAGGGAAGATGGCAAAAAAGAATTCCGTCTTTCCTGGGATAATTTTGAGATGTCTGTGACACATACAGTTGCAGGTACAAACAGTAATTGGCCATTTGAGAGTTGAACTCAGAGGAGCATTCTGGGATAAAGATATTCTTTTAGTGATCCTGAGTACCAAGTGCAACATGTGTGTTCAGAGCAGCAGCACTTCCCACACAACACTGAGCCATCATTAGACATAACAAAGTGTCTGAGAATTCAACTCAATGCTGATACTTTCTACCTGGAGACAGCATCAGAGTCCACGGTTAAGGAGTCAGTCTCACCTTAAGGACTGCCTCCATACCCCTCTCAGTGACCCCTCCGTCCCTCTCCTTTCCACCCCTGGGGCTTCAGACAATGGTTATAAATCCCACTTTATCACCTGTGCCTCTGGCCAGCAATAGATTAGAAGTTTCAACGGCCTCCTCTTTGGACTTCAGACACCAGTCACAAGTACAGACTGTTACATGTATGACCAACTTGCTAGAAATTAGAGGTTCACATGATACAGTCCTCTCCTTGGGTTAGATTAATTTGCTAGAGCTGCTCACAGAAGTAAGAGAAACAGTTTACTTACTGGATCACTGGTTTATTGTATAAGGATATAACCCAGCAACAGCAAGATGAAATGCATTGGGCAAGGTATATGAGAAGGGGTATGGGGCTCCCAAGCCTTCCTTCACCAGTCTCAGTACTCTTCCTGAATTTCCAGGCATTCACCAACCCAAAAGCTGTCTGAACCCAGTCCTCTTGGGTTTTTATGGAAGCTTCATTACAAAAGCATGATTGACTAGATCATTGGCCATCGGTGATTGATAGCCTTCAGGTCTTTTTCCCTTCCCCAGAGATTGGGGATAGGACTGAAAATTCCACCAGATCACCTTACCTGTCTCCTGAGAAACCTGTATGCAAGTCAAAAAGCAACAGTTAGAACTTGACATAGAATGCTGGACTGGTTAAAACTGAGAAAGGAGTATGTCAAGTATGTCACCCTGCTTATTTAACTTATATGCAGAGTACACCATGCAAAATGCCAGGTTGGTTGAATCTCAAGCTAGAATGAAGATTGTCAGGAGAAATATCAACAATCTCAGATATGTAGATGATACCACTCTAATGGCAGAACGTAAAGAGGAACTAAAGAGCCTTTTGATGGGGGTGAAAGAGGAGAGTGAAAAAGCTGGCTTAAAACTCAGCATTCAAAAAACTAATATCGTTTATCTGGTCCTATCACTTCATAGCAAATAGAATGGGGAAACAATGGAAACAGTGACATTTTATTTTTGGGGGCTCCAAAATCACTGCGGACAGTGACTGCAGTCATGAAATTAAAAGATATTTCCACCCTGGAAGAAAAGCTATGACAAACCTAGATAGTGTATTAAAAAGCAGAGACATCACTTTGCTGACAAAGGTCCATATAGTCAAAGTTACAGTTTATCCAGTAGTCATATACAGATGTGAGAGTTGGACCATAAAGAAAACTGAGCTCTGAAGAATTGGTGGTTTGGAATTGTGGTGCTGGAGAAGATTCTTGAGAGTATGTTGGATAGTAAAGAAATCAAACCTGTTAATCCTAAAGGAAATCAACCCTGAATTTTCATTGGTAAGACTGATGCTGAAAGTGAAGCTCCAATACTTTGGCCACCAGATGCTAAGAACCAACTCATTGGAAAAGACCCTGATGCTGGGAAAGATTGAGGGCAGGAGGAGAAGGGGGACCAGAGAGGGTGAGATGGTTGAATGGCGTCACCGACACAATGGACATGAGCTTGAGCAAAGGGGAAGATAATGAAGCACAGGGAAGTCTGGCGTGCTGCAGTCCATGGGGTTGCAAAGAGTGGACAGGATTTAGTGACTGAACAACAACCATGTTCCTCTGGCGACTACCCCACGCTTTGAGTCACCTCATTAACATAATAAAAGACAGCTTTATCACTGTCATCTTTTAGGAAATGCCAAAGATTTAGGATTCTGTGCCAGAAAGAGGGACAAACCAAATATATATTACAGTAAATCACAGTATCATAAATAGAAGTTGGAAGTTATTAATACAAAGATGGAAAAGACTGTGTATGCTTAGTCACTCAGTCATATCTGACTCTCTGAGACCCCATGGACTGTAGCCTGCCAGGTTCCTCTGTCCATGGGGATACTTGAGGCAAGTATACTGGAGTGGGTTACCATGCCCCCCTCCAGGGGGATCAAACCCAGGTCTCCTGCAATGCAGGCGGATTCTTTAACATCTGAGCCACCAGGGAAGCCCATCACAGTATCAAAAATATAAATTGGAAGTTATTAATACAAAGATGGAAAAGGCTGAGATGATATTGAAAGAGAATGAAAAGACAGGTGAAAATGGCCTAGGACTGACTCACTGTCATTGAACACCTACAAAAGGTTCATAGTGGATGTGACTCTGAATTTACAAATTCAGTTATGCAGGAAATACCAAATTACTTTCCTTAAATCAATTTAGCTTTACCCTGAGTCCTTATCCTAGTCAGGCTGGTGGGAAATTAAATTCCATTCGTTTGGTACTTCCTCTTCCCCACTCTCTCAGTTATGTGACGGACCCTAGGCTTTATCAGGTGTCAAAGCCTCAAGGAGACTACTCTGATCGTTGGTCCACCGATGAAGCACCCCTGCCATAGCACACACAGTTCTCCCAATCCTAAGTGGACTCTTTGATGGAGCCTAGACTAGACTTTATCCTCTCCAAGTCACCCAGGCCTTCTCCTCTCAGGTCCAGCTGCTTCTGTAGGACACTGATGATGGAGGTGGGTCCCTGTTTCTCTTTGACCTCCCACCTCCACCCCATTCTCTTCCTGATTTGGGTGAAAACTCACCCTTTCCTCTTCTGTTGACCTCAAAGACATTTCTCTCTTTTCTCTTCCACACTGGGACATCTGGCTTAATCTTTTCAGTGGGTTTAAAATTTTATCCAAGTCAGGAAATACATTTGACTTTAGTCTACCTCTGTTCTTTGCTCTGCAAAAAACTTCAAGGGAATGCTAAGGGCTTTAACTATTGGATTTAGGAAAGAGGTGGGTGGGGGTATATAGGTAATACATCTATATTCAAAAATTTACCTTGTCGCCATTTGATCAGGGAAGAAGTGTGAGATGAGCTGAAAGGGAAATAGGTTAGGATATTTTTGTATAGATATTGAAATGCCAGGCTAAGGGTTTTGGATGCTGTAGGTAGTGGGGGCTTCCCTGGTAGCTCAGCTGGTAAAGAATTTGCCTGCAGTGCAGGAGACCCTGGTTCGATCCCTGGAGAAGGGATAGATAGGTAGTGGAAATGCTATAGGTTGTGGACAGTTATGGATCTTTACCATAAATGTTCTAGAAATAGTATGCAGGATGATTAGAGAGTTAGGCATCTAAGGCTGTGTAACATGATTCGGGTTTCAAGAATCCTAAAAGGACAGTGTAGGGAAGATGTGAAACAACATTTCTGAACACACTAGAGATGCTCAGAAATAGGGTCGAAAAGAATTTAGCGTTTGGCTTAATAGGGAAGGATTCTGAGAGGTTAAGGCGACACCTCTTTAGTTTACAAGTCTAACCTGTTGTGGATAATAGTTTATGCTTGACCTCATTCCTCCTGATGTTTGTCCAGATAGTGACAATGTTAACTATCCCTCTCATTCTTGAAACTCCATTCCCCTCTCACCTGTGATTTTTTTTTCTAAGTTTTATTTTTATTTCTTTGGTTCCAGTTTTCATCTTTATCTATTTGTTTCTTGTTTATTTTTGATAAAATTGTGCAGCATCTGGGATCTTAGTTCCTAGGCTGGGGAGAACCCAGGCCTCCTCGTAGAGTCCAGTAGAGTCCGAATCACCAGACCATTCAGGAAGTCATCAATTGTTTTTTGTTTGTTTACTTGCTTTTGTTTTTTGGCTGTATCCCATGACTTGTGGAATCCTAGCTCCCCAACCAGCGATTGAACCCAGACCCTTGCAGTGAAAGTGGTGAATCTTAGTCGCCAGACCGCCGGGGAATTCCCTCACCTGTGTTTTGATTGTGGCAGAGCTCTACTTAGTTTTTGCACTTAGTTTTCTCCTCGGTCCCTAAATACTGCATGTCCCAAATAAAACTTTGTATAACCTTTTTGCATATGGCCTCAACTCCCACACTTCTGTTTAGACAATTTTTCTACCAGTCTTCCAGACCCAAACCCTTATCACCATTTTTAACCTTTCATCCTCTCTGCATCAAGTCCTGCTGTTCGTGCCTTCGAAATGACTCATATTTACCACTTTTTCCATTTTTATACTGTGCCACATTATCCCACATATGAATCATGGCAATGGGTTTTTTAGCAAGTCTTCCCTTTTACCATCCCAAAATCTGTCCTTAAAACTTCAAGCCATTCTGTTATCTGATTTTCCTAAAATAAACTTTTCACCATGTCATTCTTTACTCAAATTCATAACACAAAGTCCAAATTCTTTTGCCTTTCTCAAACATTAACCAAATTATAGTTGCCAAGGCCCACCGTAGCATAGTGTCTGGTTTTCAGGTGGCTCTTTATATATGTTCTTTGAGTGAGCAATTATTGAGATGTACAAAGTGTATCTATAGATACATGGATTAGGATCAGATGTCCCACAAAATCCTCTTTACTGACCGGCTTGCACCAGATTTAACCTAACTCCCAAGACTTTTCATGATGCTACTTTCTTCTTCTTCTTCTTTTTTTTGCTTTGGCTTTCTTTCTCTTTTCCTTTCCTTTGTTTCCTCCATCCTAAAACCCATTTTAGGCCCCACTCTTGTCTACTTCACCTGAATTAGCTCATACTTATCTCAGCTTTTTCTGCACTTACGTTGAAGCTGTCAGTACCAATGTTTACCGATCAGTTATTCTAATTGTAGCATGCACATTCTCACCCCTTCAGCTAAACCGAAAACTCCCTGAAGACAGAGAAATAAAAAAAAAAAAAAGCACTGAGTTTGCATAAATTCTTGCTCATCGGTTGATTAACAAGTATTTTGAAATTCATTTAAACAGCTGTGGATTATTTAATAACATGAAAGCCTGCAGTGTTTACTATATTAAGATAAGTTTTGCTGATAACCATATTACTGAAGTTTGTAGTTGAACTGGAAGTCTCCTGGTATTAAATCAACTGTTTTGAAATGCTGTGTGTTTCACTAATGCAAAGTATGACTGCTTCTGTCTTCTTCAGGATTTCTAACCAGCAGAGAGAAATCACGCACATGCTTGTGGCATTACCATAAAGTCTAACTGGCTTGACTTTGATATTCTCACATTTCCTCATCTGCTTTTGTTTCTCTGCCAGAATGACTTTTTTTTTGGAGGGGGGTATAGTTTTTAGTAATTAGGACAGCTCTTTTCAATGTCATAAACTAGGGTAATGAAATCTAATACAACTGGTTTGGGACATAGGGATTTTCCACCTCTTGGAAACTCCCTCCCAGCCCAGAATGAGGTCTTAGAAACACTACAACAGAGGGAGTACAAAAGTAGCTACGGTTCTAAGAGAATCTTCCCAGGCCCCCAGATTTGGAGATCAAAATAGAGATGGTGCAAAAGATCCCGATCATAGTAATACTTAGGAATCTTGTTCCAAAGGAGCATACAGTTCTCTAAATTCAACAATTTTGTATATAGTTCTTCCTTAATGAGTTTTCCCATTTGTCTGCAGAACTGATCTTTTGACTGAGATGTGTTGGAAAACACTTTAAGAGAGTTCTGTTTGGTTCTCAGCAGCATCTGTATGATCTGAGAATCTATTCAGAATGCACATGCTTGGGCCCCTTCTCAGACCAACTGAATTAGAAATGTGTTAAATCTCCCCTTTAACAAGCCCTCCAAGTGATTCTGATACATGCCAAAGGTGGAAAACCACTGTTTAATTTCAATATGTTTATTTTGTAGATTAGGAAATTAAGGGCCAGATATAAGTGATTTGACTTAGGATAGACAGCAAATATGTGCTTGTGAAATGCATCTGTTGATTCATTTTGATATAAAACTAATCATTTGCTTAATTCATTACATTCATTAATAGCTTATCAAAATATGAAAATTGTTCTCAGTAAAATTTTCCTTTATTATGTACTTTTGATAAGTTTTAGAAGTAATCAGTTCAGTTCAGTTGCTCAGTCATGTCCGATTCTCTGCGACCCCATGAACCGCAGCACCGCCAGGCCTCCCTGTCCATCACCCACTCCCGGAGTCCACCCAAACCCATGTCCATTGTGTCGGTGATGCCATCCGACCATCTCATCCTCTGTTGTCCCCTTCTCCTCCTGCCCTCAATCTTTCCCCGCATCAGGGTCTTTTCAAATGAGTCAGCTCTTCACATCAGGTGGCCAAAGTATTGGAGTTTCAGCTTCAACATCAGTCCCTCCAGTGAACACCCAGGACTGATCTCCTTTAGGATGGACTGGTTGGATCTCCTTGCAGTCCAAGGGACTCTCAAGAGTCTTCTCCAACACCACAGTTCAAAAGCATCAATTCTTTGGTGCTCAACTTTCCTTGTAGTTCAACTCTCACATCCATACATGACTACAGGAAAAACCATAGCCTTGACTAGACAGACCTTTGTTGGCCAAGTAATGTCTCTGCTTTTTAATATGCTGTATAGGTTGGTCATAACTTTCCTTCCAAGGAGCAAGTGTCTTTTAATTTCATGACTGCAATCACCATCTGCAGTGATTTTGGAGCCCAAGAAAATAAAGTCTCTCACTGTTTCCACTGTTTCCCCATCTATTTGCCATGAAGTGATGGGACCAGATGCCATGAATGTTTTCTGAATGTTGAGTTTTAAGCCAACTTTTTTACTCTCTTCTTTCATTTTCATCAAGAGGCTCTTTAGTTCTTCTTCACTTTCTGCCATAAGGGTGTTGTCTTCTGCATATCTGAGGTTATTGATCATCACAAAAGCCCTCGGTCTTACCTTGACAAATGCTTCACTTCAATTATAAATGTGTGTGTGTGTGTGTGTGTGCACGCGCGCGTGTGCTCAGTAGTTCGGTTGTTCCCAACTCTTTGCGACCCCATGGAGTGTAACCTACCAGGCTCCTCTGTCCGTGAGATTTCCCAGGCAAGAATACTGGAGTGGGTTGCCATTTCCTTCTCCAGGGGATCTTCCTGACCCAGGGATCAAATCTGTGTCTCTTAAATCTTCTGCATTGACAGGTGGATTCTTTTAGCACTGTGCCATCTATATGGTGTGTATGTGTATATAAAATAATATTTTCCAAAGCTCATATGGATAGGAACTATGAAGTTTCAACTGAGCCTTTTATAGAATTTCTTCTGGGCTACATTTTATTTTCCCAGCTTTCACAGCTATTCTTACGATAAAATAGAGGTTGTTTGTTTAGTCGGACTAAGTCATGTCCGACTCTTTTGTGACCCTGTGGATTCTAGCCCATCAGACTCCTCTGGCCATGGTATTTCCCAGGCAAGAATACTGGAGTGGGTTTCCATTTCTTTCTGCAGGGAATCTTCCCAACCCAGGGACCTGTGTCTCTTGCTTGGCGGGCAGATTCTTTACCGCTGAGCCACCAGGGAAGCACAAAGTAGAAGTTACTTTTCACCAAAGAAATCCCTCAGATTAAAATGTTATGGGTACTTACATATTTATTTACTCCTTTAATCTTTTAAAAATTGAACTAATAATAATATTTAAGATCTACAGATAAAACCATTCAGTTCAGTGAGCTTCAAAATTGTACACATCCATGTAACCATCACCCAAAACAAGATACAGAACATTTTCATCACTCCAGAAAATTCTGTTGTTCCCCCTTGCAATCAACTGTTACCCTATCTCCCTCCTCCTCACCCAGTAACCACTTTCTGAATTTCTATTATTATATAAATAGTTAGACTTTAAGTTGTTAGACTTAAATGAAATCACTCAGGATGTATTGATATGCTTGTTTCACTTAAGATGCTTTTGTGATTCATTCATGTTGTGGGTATCAGACTTCGTTCTTTTTTATTAATGGTTAATATTGGGTGCAACAGTGGAAATGAATCTGCCTGGCAATGCAGCAAATGCAGGACACATGGGTTCTGTCCCTTGGTTGGGAAGATCCCCTGGAGAAGGAAATGGCCACCCACTCCAGTATTCTTGCCTGGAAAATTTCATGGACAGAGAAGCCTGGCAGGCTATAGTCCATAGTGTCACAAAGAATTGGATATGACCAAGCACACACACACTTCTAATATTACATTATATGAACATATCAAAATGTGTTTATCCTACCTGTTAGTAACACTTTTTTTTCTTATCACAAAATCAATATATGCTTATTACAGAAAATTACAGAATACAAATGAGAAAAGGAGAAAGGAAGTCTCCATAATTATACTCTCTAGACTTAATCACTAATAACTTGCATATCCCCTTAAACTTTTGTTTATATAAACTGTCCACAGATATTTATCACATATATTATAAGAGTTCTCATTGTAGGTTCAAGTTTTACCACTTAGACTCTATGTGTCTTAAATTGGCACAATTCTTAGTTGTTTTGTTGTGGGTTTTTTTTTGCCTCAAGGCTTGTGGGAATGTCAGTTCCCTGACCAGAGATTGAACTCAGGCCACAGCAGTAAAAGCCAGTGGAAATCAGTAGGCTGCCAGGGAACTGCTCTTAGTTTTAACTATAGGATATTTCCAAATTTTAAAACATTTAAAAACTAATATATGAATATATACTTATCACCCCAGATTCAAATCATCCATGGTATACAGAATAAAAGTAAATGTTCAGCTCCCCATTTTGCTTGCCTCCCCTGAGGTAGACAGTGTTAACTAGATACAAAAAATCTTGACCAAGATGATACTGGTCAGAACTGTGAAGTGCTGAATTTATTATCCACAACTTTTGTTTCTTTTCTTCTCTCTCTTTTAAAAAATATTTTATTTATTTATTTATGGCTGGGCTGGATCTTCGTTGCTGTGGGCAGACTTTTCTCTAATTTTTCTAGTGGGGGTTACTCCTTCTTGTGTGCCGGCTTCTCATTGTCGTGCCTTCTCTTGTGGAGCATGGGTTCTAGAGTACAGGTCTGGTAGTTGTGGTTCATAGGGTTAGTTGCTCCAAGGCATGGGAGATCTCCCTGGACTAAAGGGATCGAACCCATGTCTTCTGAATTGGCAGGACCATTAAGGATGTCCCACATAACTTTTCTTCTGAGTTTCACTTAAAAATTTTTATTTTCAGTTTATCTATACAAAAGTGATCTTTTTAGCTGTACAAAAAAGATCTTCACAACCCAGTTAATTACGATGGTGTGATCACTCACCTAGAGACAGATATCCTGGAATGTGAAGTCAAGTGGGCCTTAGAAAGCATCACTACAAACTAAGCTAGTGGAGGTGATGGAATTCCAGTTGAGCTATTTCAAATCCTGAAGGATGATGCTGTGGAAGTGCTGCACTAAATATGTCAGCAAATTTGGAAAACTCAGCAGTGGCCACAGGACTGGAAAAGGTCAGTTTTCATTCCAATCCCAAAGAAAGGTATGACAAAGAATGCTCAAACTACCGCACAATTGTACTCATCTCACATGCTAGTAAAGTCATGCTCAAAATTCTCCAAGCCAGGCTTCAGCAATACATGAACCATGAACTTCCAGATGTTCAAGCAGGTTTTAGAAAAGGCAGAGGAACCAGAGAACAAATTGCCAACATCTGCTGGATCATCAAAAGAGTTCCAGAAAAACATCTATTTCTGCTTCATTGACTATGCCAAAGCTTTTGACTGCGTGGATCACAATAAACTGTGGAAAATTTTGAAAGAGATGGGAATACCAGACCACCTGACCTGCCTCTTGAGAAACCTGTATGCAGGTCAGGAAGCAACAGTTAGAACTGGACATGGAACAACAGACTGGTTCCAAATACGAAAAGGCGTATGTCAAGGCTGTATATTGTCACCCTGCTTATTTAACTTATATGCAGAGTACATCATGTGAAATGCTGGGCTGGAGGAAGCACAAGCTGGAATCAAGATTGCTGGGAGAAATATCAATAACCTCAGATATGCAGATGACACCGCCCTTATGACAGAAAGTGAAGAGGAACTCAAAAGCCTCTTGATGAAAGTGAAAGAGGAGAGTGAAAAAGTTGGCTTAAAGCTCAACATTCAGAAAACTAAGATCATGGCATCTGGTCCCATCACTTCATGGCAAATAGATGGGGAAACAGTGGAAACAGTGAGAGACTCTATTTTTTTGGGCCCCAAAATCACTGCAGATGGTGATTGCAGCCATGAAATTAAGATACTCCTTGGAAGGAAAGTTATGACCAATCTAGACAGTATATTAAAAAGCAGAGACATTACTTGGCCAACAAAGGTCCGTCTAGTCAAGGCTATGGTTTTTCCAGTGGTCATGTATGGATGTGAGAGTTGGACTATAAAGAAAGCTGAGCGCCAAATAATTGATACTTTTGAACTGTGGTGTTGGAGAAGACTCTTGAGAGCCCCTTGGACTGCAAAGAGATCCAACCAGTCCATCCTAAAGGAGATCAGTCCTGGGTGTTCATTTGAAGGTCTGATGTTAAAGCTGAAACTCCAGTACTTTGGCCACCTGATGTGAAGAGCTGACTCATTTGAAAAGACCCTGATGCTGGGAAAGGTTGAGGGCAGGAGGAGAAGGGGATGACAGAGGATGAGATGATTCGATGTCATCACCGACTCAATGGACATGAGTTTGGGTAGGTTCCAGGAGTTGGTGTTGGACAGGGAGGCCTGGCGTGCTGCAATTCATGGGGTTGCAAAGAGTTGGACACGGCTGAGTGACTGAACTGAACTGAAAAATATCAAATGATCATGTTAGGAGTAGTCTAGTACTCTAGCTTACTATCCATTTTGAGATATGGTCTGTAAGTATTTTCTCTGGGAGTAAAGAGTTGAGTGCTTTATTTATCTTGTTGGAAGCCAAGAAATGTATAGCTCTCTTTTCTAATATGTTGATCTTTGTTATAGCAAACATACTCTTCAATGCTAAGTTGCTTTTTCTCTATTTGTACTGACTTGCATGTCTATGTCAACTATCTGTATGATGTCAATAAAGTTTAGAGACTGCAGGTCAGGTGCAAAATCTTATTAAAGAATACAGAATAATACAAAGTATTACTTAGAGTTTGCTCCCAAAGAGCACTTTTGTTTCATTAATTACTTTGTTTCATTTTGCATTTTCTTCAGTAAGAGAATGTGGCTTGCATCCACAGCCAAAGATGAGGCCTTAATTAATATCTTAGTTTGTACTTTTTGGACTTTTTGAGTCCTTGCTATTCTTGAAGACAGTACTTAAAGACAGGGTATAGCAGGGTAGTGTTCTGGTAGGCCAGAAACTCCTTGCCTCTGTATAGATTCCAAAGACTGTTACTTAATTTCTTCTGACTCTGAAGCTCATATAGCTGCTGCTGCTGCTAAGTCACTTCAGTCGTGTCCGACTCTGTGTGACCCCATAGATGGCAGCCAGGCTCCCCCATCCCTGGGATTCTCCAGGCAAGAACACTGGAGTGGGTTGCCATTTCCTTCTCCAGTGTGTGAAAGTGAAAAGTGAAAGTGAAGTCGCTGAGTCGTGTCCGACCCCTAGGGGCTCCAGGGACTGCAGCCTACCAGGCTCCTCCATTCTCATATAGCTAGAGGTAGGCAAAAATGCATCTATGTGAGTTTTACTTGGAAATCTCTTTTACAGTCTTGGTTTGGGGGCCAGAATGTGCATATTTAGGTGAAATCACAGATGCAAGGTTCTGTAGCCTACTAAAGCCAAAGCTCTAAGGACTGTCCTTATTGTTCATGATGGAGCTACTAAGATTTTGTTTCGATGATTAAACAAAAGAGTGATACAATCTTGAGTGTGCCGAGTCCCATTTGTTCAATGAGCCAAATTCTGTTCAAGTACTTACCCCAAATCATCTCATTTAATCCTCCATAAGAATTTTGGGGATTTATTATGAGTTTTCATTGAAGGCATCTGACTGTCTCCAGGTATAGGAGTATAGGCTCTGACCTGGAGATGAGGTTCAGAAATACTTTGATTGTTGTTGGCCTTATTAATATCTCACAAGGTCAAGTTAGTGAAATCTAGCATTACTGTAACTGGGAAATGTCCTTCTCTGGGAAAACTCCAGATGATTGTCTGGGACTGTTTTTCCTCCTATTTGGAGTTTGCCAGGGCGAGAATTATAAGTGAAGGATGACACCTCAATTCCACTTAGAGAGAGCCCCAGCTTCCGTCCACTATTTGTGTGCAATTCAAGTTCTATACCCAAGGGTGGGGTGACTTACTACTGGATAATGTTGAATAAGACAGGATACTACCTGAAGTCAGTTAAATTCCCAGCCCCACTTCTGCAGAGAGCAGCACTCCCTGATACTTTGGACTCTTGCTCAAATAAACAAGGTCTTTTGTTCTAGTGTTTGTTGTCTCCCCTTCCCACCCTGAAAATAGGGCCTGCAGTCCACGTGAAACTTGAAAGAGGATTTGCTGACGGCAGCCTGCTCTCAGGTGTCTGCATTCTTGAAAAAGCTCATTTTGTCCATTATCTTCAAAATCTTGGTAAACCAGCTGCATTCGTGTGGTTTTTGTTGGACTCTTTCTCAGGTGACTGCTTTGTGCTGCCTCTCAATTTACGCTCTAAAAAAAAGACAAATCATCCTGCAAACTCAACCCCTCATGGCGAGGGAAGAAACACTTGTCCTCTTTTCTGAGTACTCGCAACCGTCGCGAGGGAGGTTGTACTGAGCCTCCTAAAATGCCCCGCTCCCCGGCCGCTGGTGAAGCCCCAGGGCCTTTTAGTCTAGGGACAGGAGCGAGGAGGCGGGGCGGGAGAGAGGCAGCGCGCAGCGGTACCCAGTGCTGCTGCGAGACTGCTCCCTCCAGAGTACGTGGCAGTACCCGTGGCCAGAGGGGGAGGGGATTCGGCTTTCTCCTCCCCGTGCAGAGCCTCGGGACGGTGCTCCCGGGCGGGCGGGAGGAACCGCAGGGGAGTGGTGCGCTTTCGGAGTGAAATTTTAGCAGATAAAAGTGGCCTGGCAGCGGTCGGCATCCGTCCCGCCCTTCCACCCCGGTCACCACAGCAGGTCGAGTCCGCGCTGCACCGCGAGGAGCACACACCGGTTTGGGAGCGAGGGGCCGCGCTGGCCACCCCGCATGCGCAGAGCGCGGAGCCGGCCTCCTGGACTACAGCTCCCAGAGGAGTGCGCGGGCGGCCGCAGGCGTCGAGCCGCTGGCGCCATCTTGAAATCTGATCCTCAATCTCTGAGACTTTGCGTCGGCCGCGGGCGGCCGCCGCTGGACCGCGAACTCAGCCCGCTGAAAAGGGAGGACACTGAGGACACCGCGGCTGGCGGGAGAGACAGCTGGAGGAGACATGGCAGGTTCTGCGCGCGGCCTGCGCTGCTGTCACTCAGCATCCTCCTGAGGCATTTCCTCGCCCGCCGCCTCCCCGAGGGGCGGGGCTGGCCGCTCTGGTACCCAGACCCCGCGCGCGGGTGTCAGCGGAGCGCCCCTGCAGAGTGGGCACCCCACCAAGCTGTGCCATGCCAGCCGGAGGCCACCGGAGCGGGAGACGGAACGCAACCAAGCGCCAGTGAGCGATCGCCGAGCAGCAGCCGCCTCAGGGAAGCTCGGCCACCGCAGGAGGGGAGATGAAGGAGATTTGCAGGATCTGTGCCCGCGAGCTGTGCGGAAACCAGCGGCGCTGGATCTTCCACACGGCGTCCAAGCTCAACCTCCAGGTTCTGTTGTCGCACGTCCTGGGAAAGGATGTCTCCCGCGATGGCAAAGCTGAGTTTGCTTGCAGCAAGTGCGCGTTCATGCTCGATCGGATCTATAGATTCGACACCGTCATTGCCCGGATCGAAGCCCTTTCTATTGAGCGCTTGCAGAAGTTGCTGCTGGAGAAGGACCGCCTCAAGTTCTGCATTGCTAGCATGTATCGGAAGAATAACGATGACCCTGGCGCGGAGACCAAGGCGGGGAATGGAACGGTTGACATTTCCGGCTTACCGGATGTCAGATACTCTGCACTGCTCCAGGAAGACTTCGCCTATTCAGGGTTCGAGTGTTGGGTAGAAAATGAGGATCAGATTCAGGAGCACAGCTGTCATGCTTCGGAAGGCCCCGGAAATCGACCCAGGAGATGCCGAGGCTGTGCAGCTTTGCGGGTGGCTGATTCTGACTATGAAGCCATTTGTAAGGTACCTCGAAAGGTGGCGAAAAGTATCTCGTGTGGCCCCTCTACCAGATGGTCCACCAGCATTTGCACTGAAGAACCAGCGTTGTCCGAGGTTGGGCCACCGGATTTACCAAATGCAAAGGTACCGCCAGATGGAGAAAGCATGGAGGAAGGGACCCCGGGATCCTCTGTGGAATCTTTGGATGCAAGTGTCCAGGCTAGTCCTCCACAACCAAAGGATGAGGAACCTGAGAGAAGTGCAAAGGAACTTGTAAAGTGTGACTGCTGTTCCGATGAACAGGCTCCCCAGCATACGTGTAACCATAAGCTGGAGCTAGCTCTTAGCATGATTAAAGGTCTTGATTATAAGCCCATCCAGAGCCCCCGAGGGAGCAAGCTTCCTATTCCAGTGAAATCCAATCCATCTGGAACCAGGCCTGGCCATATCATGACAGATGGAGTTAGTTCTGGTTTCCTTAACAGGTCTTTGAAACCCCTTTACAAGACACCTGTGAGTTATCCCTTGGAGATTTCAGACCTGCAGGAGCTGTGGGATGATCTCTGTGAAGATTATTTGCCACTTCGGGTCCAGGTATACAAAATGGCTGTGTAGTGCCTTTCTGATTAAAGTTAGCTGGCTTCAGGATTCACATGATTTTTATCTAGGGGAAGGTTAATAGTCTAGACTTGAGAAAATTAATCATTGAACCCATTTTTGCTTTACCTTTTGCTTCTGTCCATTTTAATAAATGTGATTCACGCAAGTAATTTGCTTTCCACAATACCCTCTTTATAAGATTATCTGTTGGCTTTCCCATTAATTATTAAAATTGTACACGTTTAAGACAAATATTCATAATTCACTTTTACCCTAAAAAAATTAAATCTTATTTCTGGCACCAGAACTCTTTCCTCTCACTTGTCCTACCGCCTCTCCACTTTTGTTTGTTTGCTTTGTTTTCACTTTTAGATTTATGAATATTTTCTCCTGTGAGGGAGGGAGTTGTCAAGTTAGTCCTCCCTACAGCATTAACCCTTTCATCCCCACTGTGCCTTGAACTGATTAGAGCATAGGGTAAAGGTTTGGGGAGAACCTACTAATCCACCAAAATATTGTAATATGTGGACAACATTTATAATAAATTAAGAGGTCGAGGACTAATGATGACTTTTACATAAAAGAGATTTGGGAATTCAAAATTTAAAATGTTAAGGCAAAAAGTATCTACAGCCAGTTTGTATAATGAGCTCCATTTGAAGATGTTTGGTGTTGAGCAGGACTTCATCCATTATTGGGTGATAGAGTTTTATCTGTTTTACTCATGAATTTCTTAATGACTGGAAGATGGCAGTTGATCTTACTTTGAGCTGTTCATACCAACCTTTTTAAATTCAGTTGTGTACAGAGACCTGACAGATGCTATTTTGTTAGTGTCGGACACGACTGAAGCGACTTAGCAGCAGCAGCAGCAGTTTCAGTTAATGTTGTGAAACATCTGGCGTGTTCTACTTGATACAAATTCTTTAGTGATACCCTTACAGAGATGGACAATCTAGAAGGTGTTTTTGGAAAGCTTGCTACCAGTCACCATCATCCCAGAATCTTAGAGCTTCTAAATGAAATTGTTGATTGTCACTTGACAGCTTTGAAAAACAATTCTATTATGTATAAAATTTGCATCACAATAAGAATATGGGAGAAATATTTTTGAATTTGCACTAACTTGTCAGAAACAGCATTGTTACGGAAAAGTATGAGTATCCAAAAGTTTAAACTGTGTTTTCATTTACATAAAATGTTTAGTATGCCCAACACTTGTGTACTTTCCTTTTGCTTCCTTTTCTTTCATTGAGCTTCACAGCTAAATTTGAGCTTTCCAGTACAGTATTTCTGTGAGCCGACATAGATGTCACAGATTCATTGTAATGTTTCCATATTAAGATCTAAGAGTCGTTGGACAGAGTGGATGGGAAATATGACCAGTATTGTAGAAATATAGCCCCCTTCAAATATGGCCAATGTTGAAGAATGATGAAGACTTAGAAAACTGCAGTAAAGCAAGAGTTTTTTCCTCCATTTTAAATTTAAAATACTCTGTTGGTGCCTAGGCTCAACAAATATTGGAATTGAGACGGATTCTAAAGATCATCTCATGCAGTCTCAGAGATACGGAAAGCTCATGGTTAAATAACTTAGCTCAGGTGGAGTCAAAGGTTCCTACCCATTCTCATCCAAGACCTTTTTATTCTATATATTAAATCACATTGCCTGGTGGCATTGAATTAAATACGTACTTATTTTAAGTGCTGGGCTTTCATTCTATAACCTGAGGATGTCAGGCGGATTCTTCAGGGATAGATACTGTGAAGAAATTTGGCATCCTAATGAGCACAGTTAAAATATGGTAATTGTACCTTTAGGTCAAATCCCTTTACTTCACTGAATGTAGACATTAGAAAAAAATAGCCCTTTAATACAGCAGTATAAGACTTCTGCTGTCACTAGGCTTTACCTACCGTCTTTACTGTTTGTTGAATATTAAAACATGGAGAGGAGAGAGAAAACATTCAGCTTGAAGAATTATGGCATTTGATTGTTAAGCTATTTTCTCCAATAATTAAGAATGTGGAAGGAAATAGATTAATTAGACTTAAAGTGTTTGTAGATAAAATGTGTATTTTGGATTCCAGATCTACTGTCTAAGTCAGGTTGACTTTTATAAGCTTCTTAAGGCCTAGCGTGCTTTATGGGAAAGCAGAATTAAGTGGGACAAAGGCAGACAGATTTTTGTCTTTCTCTGAACAAGTATGGATAGAATAGAAGTAAGTGCAAATTATTTTCCTTTAGTTAAGTTGTACTCCAAATATGAAGAAAAGCTCTTCTCTCCTAAAGTGGGAGATTGTTCTGTAAGGGCATTTTGATTCCTTTGTTTAATCTGGTTACTGTTAAATGTCACCATCAGAATTCCTCCTGGTTGCCTTTCTCCTTTTTCTTTCTTTCTTATTTTAAAGCTAACGAGCAACACTGTAGTTCTGCTTACTAATTTTCTCATATTGTGCAAACTGATTTATTGCCTCCTACAGAATTTATGTCTAAACACTCAAGATTTTTCACTTATCTAAAGAAAGGTTTGAAGCCTTCTTCTATCTTGTTATTTCTTTATTGTCTGGCCCTGAACTAGAAAAGCTATGATAGGAGGGCTGTGGTCCCTTAGTGAACATTATTTCAGTTTTGGCTCATGTGCAGATTCCTTTTCTATCTAAATTCAAAGAGCGAGAGATCTTTGCTTCAAACCTGGCAATGCCAGAACCTGCTGTTGTATGACTGTGATGAATTTATCCCTCTCATAGCTTACCTACATAACCCAGAACAGGCCCTTTGCAAGATGTAAGCATTAGATGCTGCTGTATCTTCTATTACTAACAATCAGATAGAAAATTATAGCAGTTTGAGCTCTGCGACTTGCTGTTATGACTAGGAAAGTGTCAAGAAAAATGCTGTTAATCCAGATAAAAATAACTGCCTTTTAGCCTAAAGGTCTTACATTATGCAACATTAGGCCTGGAAGGAATTCTCTTTTCTGTTGCTGAAAAACATTTGTCCTGAGTCAAAAGCAACTTAAAATTATGATTACAACATGATTTTAGTAACTGATACCCTGGAGAGTAACACCCATTGAACCAGATCAAGTACTACTGATGTCATGCTCTACAAAATCTTCATAGGAGTGATTGGTTTATTTACTTGATACTCACAAGAATTAATTGTCAGCTGTTTACTCAGTGGGCCTTTGTTAAGCACTCTTTTGGCAGACTTACCTGAAAGGACTTTTTTTTTTCCTTGAGATTTAAAGTAATAAAGTACTAAGAATAAAGAAGAAACAAGCATCTTCCAGCCTTTCGGTCCATACGTTACATTTCTAGAAGAAGAGGATTCCTATGATTATGCATGCCAAGATGGGTTCAGACGAGGTCCAGACTCATTATGTGCTTTTCTGTGGCGTTCTTGGATTTACAGTTGATGTTGAAATATTTAAGTTAAACATCTCCCTTTCTATCTAGCCAGTCTTTTTTCTGAGAGAGCCACTGAGGGATTAGAACACTGGGCTGGAAATTAGAAGACAGGCCTGTTGCTTGTTTGCTTTTGTTTCTGTTGTTCACTCTAAGCAAAACTTTTTGGTTCGAGTAATATTCCAGGCATTATGGTAGGCAGTCGATTTTATAGATACGTAAGAGAAGTTACCACTTTAAGTGCATTCAACTTAATTGGATCCTATTTCCAGTGTAACTTTGGACAGATTATTTGCCTGTTTATAAGTCTCCATTTTCTCACATGTGAGTTGAGAGTGGATCAGATGATGATTAGTTTATAAAGTGTCCTTCATGGGTCTAAGACTTTTTGGTTTGAAGTGACTAAATATGGCTACCTTCCCTGGCATTTAAAACTTGAAGCTATTTTACTTAATTCTGCTTGTTACAGTTTAAGTTTGAAAAGTACTTTAAAATAGATGTTGTTGGAAAGTTGTTTTACACCGAGGAAGTAAGAAGTCAAGTTTTGTAGAGAATGTTTTATTGTTAAGTGATTAAGTTATTTGTCAGTAGAATTGTTGTAAATATCTATTAAAAGAGTTGCCTCTCCCATGTTTGACATAATTCACATTGCTTCAGGGCAAGGCTCCCCTTTATACCCACAACAACAAATATCTCAATTTTTTCTAGGAGTCCTTATCCTTGCTGCTGGTCTCTTTCTTCCCACTTCCACTATCCAGGCCTGTTGACTTTGCTTGCAAAACATGTCCAAATCTATCCATTTCTCTTTCCCTCCTTTATTACCACTATAATCCAAAGCAGTATTTTCACTCCCCATGCAGCAGCCTCCTAGCTGGTCTTCTCGTTTCTCCTGGTGCTCTCCAACAGTTCAGTCATCACATAGCAACTAGAGTGATCTTTTAAAAATTTAAATATAATTGATTACTTTTCTGTTAAAAGCACTGCAGTCCATTCCCGTGTCAATAAGGATGAAATACAGCTTCATTACCTGTGGTGCACAGAAGCTGCATCTGATCTGGCCCCTGCCTGCCTCCCCACTTCATCATGTGTCAGCACCATCTTTGCCCATCGTGCTCTGGCCCTGTGTGCTCCAGCAAGGCAACCATTAGCCTTGTGTGGCTGTTGACCACGTGAAATGTGGCTAGTCCAAATTGAGATATGCTGGGAGTGTACAGGGAGTGTACAGTATACCTTTAATTTAAAAGGAACAATGTAAAGAATTAGTATCTTGTTAATTTTCATATAGCATGCATTCTTGTGACAATATTTTAAATATAATATATTTGGTCAAAATGTTTCATTGAAGGGTTTCCCTGATAGCTCAGTTGGTAAAGAATCCACCTGCAATGCAGGAGACCCCAGTTCGATTCCTGGATCAGGAAGATCCCCTGGAGAAGGGATAGGCTATACTTCAGATAGCCCACTCCAGTATTCTTGGGCTTCCCTTGTGGCTCATCAAGACCTGAAGAGCCTCTTGATGAAAGTGAAAGAGGAGAGTGAAAAAGTTGGCTTAAAACTCAACATTCAGAAAACTAAGGTCATGACATCTGGTCCCATCACTTCATGGCAAATAGATGTGGAAACAGTGAGAGACTTTATTTTTTTAGGCTCCAAAATCACTGCAGATGGCGATTGCAGCCATGAAATTAAAAGATGCTTGCTCCTTGGAAGAAAAGATATGACCAACCTCGACAGTATATTTAAAAGCAGAGACATTACTTTGCCAGCAAAAGTCCATCTAGACAAAGCTATGGTTTTTCCAGGAGTCATGTATGGATGTGAGAGTTGGACTATAAAGAAAGCTGAGCACCAAAGAATTGATGCTTTTGAACTGCAGTATTGGAGAAGACTCTTGAGAGTCCCTTGGACTGCAAGGAGATCCAACCAGTCCATCCTAAAGGAGATCAGTCCTGAATATTCATTGGAAGGACTGATGCTGAAGCTGAAACTCCAATACTTTGGCCACCTGATGCAAAGAGCTGACTCATTGGAAAAGACCCTGATGCTGGGAAAGATCGAAGGCGAGAGGAGTAGGGGACGACAGAGAATGAGATGGTTGGATGGCATCACCGACTCAATGGACATGAGTTTGAATAAACTCCAGGAGTTGGTGATGGATAGGGAGGCCTAGCATGCTGCAGTCCAAGGGGTTGCAAAGAATCAGACACGACTGAGCAACTGAACTGTGGCTCAGCTGGTAAAGAATCCACCCGCGATGCGGGAGACCTGGATTTTGATCCCTGGGTTGGGAAGATTCCCTGGAGAAGGGAAAGGCTACCTACTCCAGTATTCTGGTCTGAAGAGTCAGACACGACTGAGTGGCAAAATGTTTTATTAAAATTATTTATTTTTTACTTTAGTCAATGAAGATACCAGAAAATTTTAAATTACACATGTAGCTTACCTTATATTTCTGTTGGAAAGTACTTCTCCATCCACAAAGCCGTTTTTCTTTCCTAGGGTCAAATCTACCCTAGATCTTTTCCATGAGTTGTTCCTCTGCCTAGATCTTTGCATTACTGGTTCCTTATCAGGTAGATCTTCATTTAAATGCTGTCTGAAAGAGACCTCCCACTGATCAGCCAATTTAGAGTAACTTAATGACTTTGTCCTGCTTACCTGTTTCCTTGTCACTATCTTTTATCTTGTGTATTTCCTTGTTCTTTTATTTTGTAGCTCCCCACTCCCCCTCCCATAGTGCTTTGCATATTAGGATACTTCGTAGATGTTTTTTAAAATGATGAACAGCACTGGGAGAATAAAAAAGATTTTTCTTCTGAAATCTTTATTAAGAAAGAAACTGAAAGGCACTCAATTGTGTCTGACTGTGCGACCCCATGGACTGTAGCCTGCCAGGCTCCTCTGTCCTTGAAATTCTCCAGGCCAGAATACTGGAGTGCGTAGCCATTCCCTTCCCAACCCATGGATTGAACCCAGGTCTCCTGTGTTGCAAGCAGATTCTTTACCATCTGAGCCAGGAGGGAAGCCCATACTTCCAGTCAGTTGCTATCAGGAAGTGGTTTAAGGTCAGCTGTAACCCCACAGCCTGGAAGGTGGTAGTCAGAACTTGAACGTGTGAGGTAAAGAAAAAATGAAGAGCAGTTCCCTTTTTTCTCTTCCTAATGGATTTGTATTTTCCCTAATTGGGAGTAGGAGAGAAGAGGGGAGGAAACAGGGAGAGAAAAGGTGGAATTTAATGCCACAGTGAATTGCTAAAGTTTTAATTCTGTATCTTAGCTCATAATGAATATTAGGTCAAGTTCAATAAGTTTATCTTAGTCTGATTGATTGTCCCAAATATAAATAGATGTTTATTTTTTCTCTTAAGTCTTTTTGATGAATTGATATTCCTGTAAAACATACCTCCTTCCCAGACCTTATGGATTTTAAATTCTAATTTTTATTTTTCACTTTGAAATAATTTCAAACTTAGAGAAGTCTTAAGTACAAAGATCTCCCAAGTTCACCAGTTGCTAATATTTACTCAGATTTATCAGTTGCTAATATGTTGCTACAATTGCTTTATCACTCCAACTATCTGTAGACACATTTTTTATTTCTGAATTAGTTGAAGATATATCTTTATGCTCAATAAGCATGTAATTCCTAAAGATAGCATAACAACAATTCAGTTATCAAAGTTAGGAATTTTAGTATTGATTAAATACTATTATCTAATGTATGCTCCATAGTTGAAATCTACTCACTTTTCTAATAATGTGAACTAGGCATACTATAAGGAAGGTAGTTGAACTATAACTTTTTCTCCCCTAGGGATGGTAGAAATTTGATCTTTTGAATTCCCTGATTAAAAATAGAATATAGCACATATTTGGTCATCATGAGTGTTTTATAAAATCCTCCCTTCTTTTTAATTTCTGAATTACTTGCTTTGAGTAGTGTTTGTGTAGGTTCATACAGAAAGGTAGGAACGGTAGCTTGGGAGTAAGTGACTTGATAAGTTGTAATAAGGAACAGAACTTTTCCTTGTCTTCATCAATTCATACCGATGATCCATTCAGCAGCTGTAATTTTCTAAGTTTCTGGCAAAAGAGGCCGAAAACATTTGAAGAATAAAATTTATCATCAGGTGCACTTAACTTGTCTTGTGCTTCTTCCTAGCCCATGACTGAAGACTTACTCAAACAACAGAAGTTGAATTCAAATGAGACCAGTACAACTCTGCAGTCTGTATCTGATTCCCATCTGGCAGAACTCCAGGAAAAAATCCAGCAAACAGAGACCACCAACAAGGTATGACCAAAACCATGCCCTTGGGGATCACAGGGTTTCTTTATGTTCTTAGAAGTGTAGCTCTTTCCTTTCTGTCTCAAGTGTTTTAGTCTGTTATGCATAGATCAGAATTTCTGCTGTCTTTTAGGTCTGAAATTAAAACTTGAATATGGTTTTTAACTGGATAAGGTACTGAGACAAGAAGTTTATGCCTTTGATTTAACTTTTGACCTTTCTCCAGCCCATGGGTTTTAACATCTGCTTAGAACAAACTTCCCACAATTTGGGATGCAGCACTCCTTGCTTATCGTGCCCTTGTTGTGTCCTGTCATATGGTAGATAGCAAAAGCTCCTTAGTCTTTGTATAAAGGATCCGGAGTGACTCATGTGGACAAGCACCCCCAGTCCGGCTGCTGTCATAGAGAAAGCACAGCTCATGAGAGTTGAAGCAACTGAGTACTGAAGGAAGTATCTCATATCTCCTGCTACTTTGTCTTGCTGATTTGACTTGAGACTTCATGGTTACACTGTGTGGGGGAAAATAGCAATGTCACATCCCCTAAGAAATCCTTTAAACCTAGATTTGAGGACAGATTTCATGGTTGCATTTAAGAGTAAAAGAAATCATTGACCTACCAAACTGTTTTTCTTTACTGAATTCAGATTCTTCAAGAAAAATTGAATGAAATGAGCTGTGAACTGAAGTCTGTGCAGGAGTCATCTCAGAAGCAAGATGATACAATTCAAAACCTTAAGGAAACTCTGAAAAGCAGGGAAAGTGAGGTAAAATGTTTGGCAATCATTTGGACCTATGAGGAAATGGTTTTTTCCATCAAAGTAGACGAGTATCCTGTAATTTGTAGAAATGGATATTTTCAGCCTAACAGATCTTAGAGAAATTGTAGTGTCATCTAGATTGGTATTTTGGAATAGGCCTGTTACTAAAATCCATATAGGTGAGATAATAAGATAATGGAGTTTATACTTAGTTTGCTAACATGTTTGGTACCCCCTCTTTCGTTTGCAGACCGAGGAGTTGTACCAGGTGATTGAAGGTCAAAACGACACAATGGCTAAGCTTCGAGAAATGCTGCACCAGAGTCAGCTTAAACAGCTTCATGTATGTGAGGGTCACCCAGGACAGGAGGCATCACTTGAGGATGTGCCACTCTCAGCCGCGGTCTTGATCTTGTTGGTCTTCTTGGCTGCTCAGTGCCGGCCCTTCTTGTGATGATGCTTTTCCCTCTCTTTTCAGAACTCAGAGGGTACTTCCCCAGCTCAGCAACAGGTGGCTCTCCTTGATCTTCAAAGTGCTTTATTCTGCAGCCAGCTTGAAATACAGAAGCTCCAGAGGGCAGTACGACAAAAAGAACGGCAGCTGGCTGATGCTAGACGATGTGTGCGCTTTGTAGAAGCTGCAGCGCAGGAGAGAGAACAGCAGAAAGAGGCTTCTTGGAAACATAACCAAGTAAATCATTAATCGTTGTGTGGCAGTGTGTAAAGGTGAACTTTGCCCTGGTAATAACTTTTTATAAGGATAGCTTGTGTTGAACTTACATAATCTAAGTAATTCAGTTCAACATTTGCTAACCCTTATTCTGTATGCCAGGTATTGGGCTGTGTTCTGGAAATACAAGAGTGACTATCACGGGCGCTTTCCTCCTAAGTTACTTGTAATATAGTATGAGAGACAGTCACGTAAGCAGTATTTCAGTGTGGTAAATACTGTAGAGGAGGCATAGGCATCCTACAGGAATATATAGTGTGGTAAATACTGTAGAGGAGGCACAAGGATCCTAGAGGAATATACAGGGAGAGCTGAGGGAGTCAGAGGAAGCTTCATAAAGGAGCATATTGTCTAAGATTATTCTTGAGGGGTGGGTAAAAGTCAGTGAGGCAGAAAAGCAGGAAGACCAACCAAGTGAGAGGAATGGCATGCATGGTTAGCCATGTCTGCTTTTTAAAAAAAATTAAAACATGTAATTTTTAAATAGTTTCTTGTTAGCTTGGAAAAAATGCTCCCAGTTCTTTTTTAAGATTTAAAAGGATGGGTAGTAATTGTGTATCCTTGAGCTTATTGGTAAAATAAAGGATCCACGTTTATACTGGAACCAAATCCCACTTAGTGCCTATATAGTTATATCACTTTTAAGCCAAAAAGTAAGTATTGAATCATAGTATTAATACTCCCATCCACAGTTCCCATAGTTTCCCTCATCCTACTCGACTCTTGTAGTATTTCTTTCATAATTTTAAGAATGGCACTTTTTGCTACTTTATTTTTTTGTTCTCTATGCCTTGAAAGTTTTAAGGCCTCCGTATCTAATGACCATGTGAAAATTTTAGATTGTTTGAAAAAGGGAATCTGTTTCATTCAGGAATTGCGAAAAGCCTTACAGCAGCTACAAGGAGAACTTCAGAGTAAGAGCCAACAGCTTCATACCCTGGAGGCTGAAAAATATAATGAGATTCGCACCCAAGAGCAGCACATTCAGCACCTCCACCGCAGTCTGAGCCATAAAGAGCAGCTACTTCAGGTGAGCCCACAGAATGACTCAGCTGAAACTGAGTTCACAGGACACGGGGATCTGTGTTCCTATCATCTCAAAGGGTCTGTCCACTTGTGTTGAGTACCTGCTACATATAGAACGTTGAGATTTGGGAACCAGGAGGATTCAAAAGAAATAGAAAGTACAATCCGTGAACCACGACGATAACCAGCAAGTGTAGGAAATAAGAACTACAGACCTGAAAGACTTAAGCAGTAAATGTTCAGCCAATAATTATTAAGCATCTCTGTGAGTCAGATACCAGGCCAGGAATGGGGAAGATGAAGAGAAGATATGTCTTCTGCTCCCACTGAAGACCTCTATACATCCAGTTATTTAGGTGATAAAATGTAAGTTATAGGGGGAAAAATGAAAGACTAAGGAAGAGAGTGGTCACCTCTACCACCTACTCTAAGATTTAGTCACATTGAATACCTTATATCTCACTGACCGTATGATTTCTTTCCTTATACGCATACATATTATACCTACCTTTTTTCTCCACATAGCCTCTTAGGCAACTCCTGGTGCTTTAAGAGCAGTTGTAACCTCTTTCGTGAGAACTTTAGTGACACCTTCAGGCAGAGTTAGGCAGTGCATCCTGAGTTTATACTCATGTATACGATGCAGAATTGTTGGCACTTTTTGTGTCTGTTATCTGCTAAACTGTGTTCCCCTTGAGAGTGATCACATTGTGTTTTTTATCCTGAAACACTAACAGATTTCTTGACACAGTATAGGAATTCAGTTAATACTAAGTAAAATGAATAAAGGAAATTATTTCTTGGTCCTGTTAGGAATTTCGGGAGCTCCTGCAGTACCGAAATAACTCAGACAAAACCCTTGAAGCAAATGAAATGTTGCTTGAGAAACTTAGGCAAAGGATACAAGATAGAGATGTTGCCCTAGAGGTATGTACCATAATTCTGCTCATGATGCTAGGGTTATTCTGTCCCCAGAGGGATTATAGAAATGTGTTGTTAACTGAATTTGCTGCTTTTTGGAGTTGGTTTTCTATTCTTTTATATTTGGAATCTTATTGAATAAGCGTAATCAGAATAGTGGTTCTTATGGAGCTTTTGGATGCTTACTTTGCTTGCAGCGGGCTATAGATGAAAAGTTCTCCAGCCTAGAAGAAAAGGAGAAAGAACTGCGTCAACTTCATCTTGCCATGAGAGAGCGAGATCACGACTTAGAGAGGCTGCGCGGTATCCTCTCCTCCAATGAAGCTACCATGCAGGTAAGAGCAAACTCTGTCATGACTTGGCATCCCTCTTCCACTTGGATTCTAAGCCTGAAGCATCACCCCTTCCATCATTTGCTGAAAATCAGGATATTTGTTTTATATATTAAAAAATACAAAACCAAACAAAAATAGCAGTCATTAATTCTGTTATCATAGAAGACGGAGTGAGAAGTTTTAGCACTTCTAGTATGAACTTTGTAGGACAGGGCAGTGAATATGGATTCATAGTTCTGATTTATTTCTAATCCTTGTCAGTGTTTATATGCTTTTATAGAACCATTGCTCAGATGCAACTATTATATTGTATTTTTCTCATTAATATTATGTACATGTCTGTGTATAACCATAGTCAAGAGTTCTTGTTTCTCTTATTAATATTTACTCTGGGTTATTTTTGTATATTTCTTTTAGATCTTTAATATCTAGCCATCTGGAACTTCTTAAAGAAGTTCTTCACTTCCTCCAAAATACTTTATTTAGGACATACATTATATCTATCTCTCTACAAACTAGATAAGAGTTTCTAATAACAAAAAATAGAATAATATGGCATTGTTAGATTAGATACAAAGTTTTTCCTTTTGCAAAATAAATAGATAAGATAATGTGGGAGATAATGTAAAGGTGAGTCAGGTCTCCTGTTCATGTTGAGGAGTGTGGGGTGGCTCTTTGACTGAGCAACTGCTGTCTCTGTGACTGTAGAGTATGGAAAGTCTCCTGAGGTCCAAAGGCCTGGAAGTGGAACAGTTGTCTGCCACCTGTCAGAACCTCCAGTGGCTGAAAGAAGAAATAGAAACCAAATTTAGCCGTTGGCAGAAGGAGCAAGAAAGCATCATTCAGCAGCTCCAGACATCTCTGCATGACAGGAACAAAGAAGTGGAGGCAAGGATTTAGTTAACTTAAGGCCAGTCGGTTTAGTGATGACATAATCTCAGTCTGTGATTAGGACTCTTGAGGTCTGAGAGGCTGCTGACCCAAGGGTTTAATTCCATCCTGTGCCTGGGCAGGTCATTGGCTATCATGGGAATTTTTTCCCTACACCTATAAACTCAAGGGACTTCCCTGGTGGCTCAGAGGGTGAAGCATCTGCCTGTAATGCAGGAGACCTGGGTTCGATCCCTGGGTCGGGAAGATCCCCTGGAGAAGGAAATGGCAAGCCACTCTAGTACTCTTGCCTGAAAAATCCCATGGACAGAGAAGCCTACAGTCCACAGGGTCACAAAGAATCAGACACGACTGAGCAACTTCACTTCACATAAACTCAAGGGGACAATTATCTTTCTCAAAGAAGTGATGTGAGAATTAATGAGATCTAAAAAATATACCCATAATATGATAAGTAACCTTTGTTACGGTGCGTATGCTGTGTTAGGCACTGTTTTAAGAGCTTACTGCTACTGCTTAGTCACTTTGCTCATGTCTGACTATGCAACCCTATGGACTGTAGCCCGCCAGGCTCCTCTGTCCATGGGATTCTCCAGGCAAGAATACTGGAGTGGGTTGCCATGCCCTTCTCCAGGGGATCTTTCCCACCCGGGGATCAAACCCTGATCTCCTGCATTGCAGCCAGATTCTTTACCACTGAGCCACCAGGGAAGCCCCGTTTTAAGAGCTTAATGGATATTAATTCACTGAATCCTTGCAAACCTATGAGGTACATACTGTTATTCCTCTTTTACAGTCAAGGGAACAGACTTCCTAAGTGAATTAACTTGTCCAAAGTGACATAGCTAGTAAGTGGTATAACCAGTGTGCAACCCAGATGGTGCGGCTCCATACTTCTAACCACCATGAATTACCTCCTCGTACAGACCTTGGAGCTACATCACCGTGCTTATAAAAACAGCGCTTGTTGTTTTTTGCAGTTTATCATTGTGTGTTCCCCTATAACGTTAAACTGGGGAGAAAATAAAATAAATGAGCTGAGTGCCCTTTTATCCCCATCTAATGTCATTACGTGCCCTGAGCATATAAGGAAAGGACTTATTTTAGAAAACGACATGTAAGTTGCCATTCTAAGGTTTTTTTTTTTTCTGTATTACTAGTGTTCATTCACTGTGTATTGACAGTCTTTTATGTGCAAGGCCTGTGCTAGATCTGGGGCAACAAAAATGAGTAAAACATCATACTTGCTGTCTCTTCTATGATAGATTCTTTAATTCTTTCCTCCAGAACTTACACGCTCTCTCCTGTATTAGGATCTTACCGCAACATTGCTCTGCAAACTTGGACCAGGGCAGAATGAGATAGCTGAGGAGCTGTGCCAGCGTCTACAGCGGAAGGAAAGGATGCTGCAGGACCTTCTAAGTGATCGGAACAAGCAAGCGGTGGAATATGAAATGGAGATTCAGGGCCTGCTTCAGTCCATGAGCACCAGAGAGCAGGAGAGCCAAGTAAGGACTCATGCACAGGCTGGAAGAGTATCACCCTGTACATTTATAGTCCACACTATAGAAAGCATTAGATCCTTGTAACTTGTAACATTTACATTGTCTTAAGTCCATTCTATTAGCTTCTTTTCCTTCAGCCTATTGACTAAACTATAGTTTTACATGAATCATCAAGTGAAAGTCACTCAGTCGTATCCAACTCTATGACCCTATGGACTATACAGTCCTTGGAATTCTTCAGCCAGAATACTGGAGTGGGTAGCCATTCCCTTTTTCAGGGGATCTTCCCAACTCAGGGATCAAAACCACATCTTTCCCGCATTGCAGGCGGATTTTTTACCAGCTGAGCCACCAGGGAAGCCCATATGAACTATTTCTAGAACACTTTGCTTTTGGAGGGTGCCTAAATATAATACATATCCCCACTCATTAAGTTCATTATGTATTGATAACATTTTCCTTTCCTTAATGTTCTGATAATTTGGACTGAAAGGAATATGGGGTTCTGAGTGTTTTGATTTTGATTGTAAATTATCAAGACTTGAGTGATATTTTGTTTCTACCCAAGATATGGGGAAGCTTATTCTTTGTACATTTTCTCTTAATTCATGTAAAATCTGAAGAAAAGGTTTTTTTCAAAGCCATGATGAGAATAAACAATCTCATAGTAATATGGGATATAGTAATTTCAAAATAACAATACACAAATATTTCAAAAGCAGATTCTTAATTTATCCTCATTTCCATATATCTTTCTCCTAAAGGCTAGAGTCTGGTATAGTTGGCTTGTGCTACATTTCAGGGACCAGTCACTTAGAATTCCCTCTAGTCAGTTTTCAGAGGGAAATAGATTCTTATCATTTGCCTATGTTATTTGGCCCTAAGAGTCTCTAATGCTTCGTTATAGTATGGGATGGTTATATTCCACTCATCCAGTTCTTAGGCCCACTGAAGTAAATACACAGTTTGTTAGAAACATGCTGCTTTGTGTGGCAGAAACTGCTTTTATTTTATTTTTAATTTATTTATTTTAATTGGAGGCTAATTACTTTACATTATTGCATTGGTTTTGCCATACACTGACATGAATCTGCCCCAGGTGTACATATGTTCCCCATCTTGAACCCCCCTCCCACCTCCCTCCCCATCCCATCCCTCTGGTTCATCCCAGTACACCAGCCCCGAGCATCCTGTATCATGCATCGAACTTGGACTGGTGATTCGTTTCACATATGATAATATACATGTTTCAATGCCATTCTCCCAAATCATCCCACCCTTGTCCTCTCCCACAGAGTCCAAATTGCTTTTAGAGTGATCTAACAAAATCACTGTAAATTATTTAAAAATTTGGAAGGAGACTAATGAGTCTTTGAGTTTTCTTTTTCACCCTTTTGTCATGTGAAAGAATTAGTCTTATTATACTTAATATACACATATATGTTGTGTATGTGTTGGTAGTAAAGTAATGGAATCTAAGAGATGCCTGAAATTACAAAAGATCTTCAGCTCAAGGAAGAGTAGTGATTGTATTCTTCTAGATGTGCTTCTTGAATTTTATATGCAGAAAAATCCCTCAAATAGCTTTTAAAAAACATAGCCTCAAAAATATGCATTTCTTACAAGCTTGCAGATGATGGTGATGCTGCTGGTCCGTGGACCACACTTGGAGGAGTGGTGCTAAAAGCAGCGTTACTAGAAAAAGAGTCAAGCCAGTTAGATCATATGTATGACACAAGATATCTTGTGTATTACTTACTCTGTTTCTTCCCATAATCTAACAGATTTTTATTAAGGCAAATTAATAACATACTGTTACCTCTAATATGGTTATGTCCAAATCCCTAAAGAGTCTGAATTTTCCATGCTAAAACTAGAAGGTTATTCTTTCATTTCTCTTGGAAGTTATGATGAGGGCTCAGCTTCTTATTTAAAACAGTAGTAATTCTCCCCAGAGATCACTGATCTGACATAGCCATCATCTTAAACATTCTTAGTAATTTTAGTCTTAGTTTGTTATTTCTGGATTTTCTGATTAAATGCAGACTATGTGGCATGCTAAGTTGCTTCAGTTGTGTCTGACTCTTTGTGACCCTGTTGACTATAGCCCACCAGGCTCCTCTGTCCATATGGATTCTCCAGGCTGGAACACTGGAGTGGGTTGCCATGCCCTCTTCCAGAGAACCTTCCCAACCCAGGGATTGAACCCATGTCTCTTATGTCTCCTGCATTGGCAGGCAGGTTCTTTATCAGTTTTTTCCTTATTGCGCCATCATGTGTGTTAGTAAACTATGGGATTTGAAATGAAATAAACCGGTGTGATTTTGAGGTCCAGATTCTCCTGGTCATGTGGTCTGATAAAAATGTTTCTGTGTGATTCATTCAATATCTAGGTCTTGAGTGCCTATGTATTGAGTGCCCTCTATGGGTCAGACCCTCTTCTGGGAGCTTGGGATTCAGCACTGAATGAAACATCACAGTGCTTGCTCTTAGAAAACTTTCATCCAGTTGCAGGTGTTGGGGGAGAGAGAGACAATAACAGATACATTGATTACTGGTAAGTGCAATGTAAAAAAGTGTAGCAGGTCAGCAGAAACTGGGAGTAGAGATGAGCTTGCTGCATTTAGATAGGAAATGCAGAAAAGACCACTCTGAAAAGTTGAAATTTGGCAGAGTCCTTGAAGAAGGAAATGGAAACCCATTCCAGTATTCTTTCCTGGAGAAGTCCATGAACAGAGGAGCCTGATGGGCTACAGTTCATGGGGTCACAAAGAGTCAGACACGACTGAGTGACTGACACTTTCCTAGACATTTTAAGGGAGCAAACCACACCAATGACAAATGTTTGGGCAAAGACCATCCATGCCAAAGGCACATGTATCCCCAAGTAAAGAAAGACGTCAGTTACCCAGTTCAATACGTTATTAGCCTGGCATTTCCAGCAGAACCAATTTCAGATTAGTTTATCTATGATAGACATGTTATGTTCTGTTTTTCCAGTATTCTATGAGAGACTTTCTTTCCACTCCTTGACTGTTTTCTCCTATAAAATGAAAGCAAGGAAATGATTTCTTAGAGCCCCACTAACTTTTTTTTAAATGGTTGGCTTTTAACAAATGACATCAGAACACAAATTTTGTTTTATTAGAGTCTCTCTCTCATGTTGCCTGTGATTTTCTTACTAGGCTGCTGCAGAAAAGATGGTACAAGCTCTAATGGAAAGAAATTCAGAATTACAGGCCCTGCGCCAATATTTAGGAGGGAAAGATTTCATGATGTCCCAAGCACTCCTCTCTAACCGACCAGCTGAAGTTACCTCCATCAGCCCCCATCTTGGAGAGCAAACTAATCAAGTGAGAACTATAGACTTGTATAGATGTTTATGCCAGCTGCATTTTCTTTTTATATCTGACGCATAAGTATGATAATTTTAATACCAAGTTTGTGACGATGTTCCAAGTCCTGTCATTGTGATCATGGTTCCTGTATCTTCCTAAATCCCCTGACTCTTCCAATTTTTAGGGTTCAGTGCATATACCCTCCAGAGATGATAGCACTTCATTGACTGCCAAAGGGGATGCTAGCGTACCCAGGTCCTCATTAGGTAAGTATCAAATTTGAGTTCATTAAGGAATCTCTGTCTTTCCTTCTTGTAACATTCTGTTAACAGATTTCACCAAGACCCTCTTTCTCTTCCTACCTTAATGGAAAAAATAAGCTTGGATTCCACTGAAAGACTGAAGGTATGTCTATTTTAGGGAGAATTGACTTTACCTTACATTGAATTAAAGCTATTGTTCTGGCTATACAATTTGGCCCAAAGAAGCTGCATCCTAATTTTCCTTTTCAGATAGCTTTGCAGGGACTCAAGAATGCAGGAGGCAGTGTTTTCAAACCTGCACGGCAGGACCATGGGGCTGATACCTTCTCCTGAGTATCTTTGAAGCAAGCTGAGGCTACTTACTGTACCTTGACATAAGTTATATTACAGTATTGGAAAGAATAGGCAGTGTGCATTGAGTCATTTGCCAAGCTCTGCCCCATCCAAGAAGTGGTTGTAGGCCTTGAAGTCCATAAAAGTAACTGAATTTTATGTGAGATGTGAGCAAAACTCAAAGTGAATGCCTTAGATTAGTCTCAGAGACCAAAATATTAGGATCTGGAGAAGTGTTACAGAAACAGGGGCTCACCACGATTTATGACTTGGTGATTATAGTGCTGACAGAAGTGTTGTGGACTTGAAGAATTAACTTACGGTTTTTTAAATGATTTTCAGACTGTAAAAACTTTGTGTCTGTTTTATAGTATAGGGCATTGTGGAATTCATATGTAAGTTGTGCAAGTAATCATTTTTTAGTGGGAAATTTTAGTCGAAGAGTAAAGATGCTGGATTTGTTTCATTTACTCCCTATTTACCTTTTTAAAAAAGCATCTTTCCCCAATTTATTTTGTAAATTTCAAACCTATATAAAAGTGGCAAAAATAGTACAGTGAGTACCCATGTACATTTTTATTAAGATTCACCAACTGTTAACATTTTGCCACTTTTGCCTTATTTCTTGCATGTATGTGTGTGTACACACAGGTGTAATGTTTTTTCTGAACCATTTAGAAATTACAGAGATCCTGACACTTCATCCCTAAATACTTCATTAAACAAGAGCAATCTCCTGGGTAACTACAATTACCATGTTCAGTCAGTAGCTTTAACATAGTCCCAGCATCTAATGTGCAGTCTGTTTTCAGGGTTTCCATTGTCCCTGTAATACTCTTGATTGCTGGTTGTTTTCTTCCCTCCCTACTGTCATGGTTCTTTAGTCTCCTTTAATCTAGAACCATTTTCTAGCCTTTTTTGTCTTTTTTTTTGCAATTAGCAGTTTTTTCAGTTTCAAGTGTGATTTGTAATGTTGTGTTTGTTCCCAGTGTACAGCAAAGTGATTCTGTTCTATATATTCTTTATCAAATTCTTTTACATTATGGTTTATCACAGGTTATTGAATATAACCCTTTGCCATACAGTAGGACCTTGTTGTTTATCCATTCTATATATAATAGTTTGCATCTGCCAGCCCCTAATTCCCAATCCAACCCTCCACCATCCCCGCTTGGCAACCACAAGTCTGTTCTTTGACATTGGCATTTTTTAAAGCGCTGGGCCAGCTAATCGCCCTCAGTTTGGCTCTGATTGTCTCCTCATGGTTAGATTCAAGTTAAACATCTTTGGCAAGAATGCTGCATGGGTGATATCTTTCTTGGTGCAATGCCTCAGGAGCACATGGTATCTCCTTGTGTTATGATCAGTGATCTTAAGTTTAGTCATTCGGTTAAGGTTGTATGTATCCACCAGATGTCTCCATTGTAAAGGTTCGTTTTCCCCTTTGTAATTAATAAGTGATAAGTGATCTGCCCAAATACCTTAAGGTGTTGATAGTTCTGGTTTCCCACAGTCGTTCACCCAGTGGTTTTAGCATCCTCCAAGCTTGCTTGTACCCACTGTTACTTTGGTAGTTTAGAAGACTGATTTTCTGTTTCTAAAATTCCTTCTTTCCTTAGTAGTGTGTCTTCTTGTATAAAGAAGAGGTGCCCTTTCCCTGTCCTTTCTACTCCATTTGTTTGTTTATATCAGTATGAAGTAATGGGTTGTTTGTTTTTTAAAAAAAATATTATCCATTTCTGTCATTCTTCCACTTGATGACCAAATTATCCGGGATTTGGCTAATTGGAGCCCCTTCAAACTGTTCCTCTGTCCTTTCAATAATTCTTCATCAGTTTTTGATTACTTCCATGGTTTCTGGCACAAGAAGATGTTATGTAATTACCTTTTTCTTTGCCTGCCTCAGCCCTGAAATTATCCATTACTTCAGGCAGCTCTCTAGTTCCTTTTAATGGGTAATGGCATTTATATACTAATACCTGGGCATAAGATAAGTTCATCACTTCAGGTATGTCCTTTGCTTCTAGGCCCTTTTAAGTGAAAAGAGCTAAGGATGTATATATGTGTGTGTATCACCTGTTGATACTGGTTCCTCTAATTCTAGTTTAACAGTAAAAGTTCTTTCTCTCCCTTATTTTATATTTATATCTCCCTTCTCCCAACATTGAGAAACCTGGTTACTTATAACATCACTATATTTATATATTTGCATAATACAGAAAAATAGTTTCAGAATGGATATATGAATACCACTATCAAAAGTAAATCTATTAAATAATGTTTAAAATTTCTTTGTAATTCTGAAATCACTCCTTAGAATATTTCCAACTGAGGATGTACAGTTGAATATTGGGTTCAAAAATTATTTGGATTAATTTTTTAAGCTGTATTCTGGGTGATTAGCTTATCTTGCTGTTTGGTTTCATTCATTTTTGTTGGTATTCAGTTTTGGCTTTTTCTTCCTCATTATTGTTGAACTAACTTTACCCATTAATAATAAAACATGAAAATGGTTCCAAGCTCAAAAATATAGAAAAGTGTACTCAGAAGTCCCATCTGCTTCTCTGTCCTTTCTCTCCTGTTTCCACTCATCCTCTGAAGGCAACTGGTTTCACTTCTGAGGTATCCTTCCTGTGTTTCTTTTTACAGAAGTAAGCAGATTAATCCTATGTGTATATGTAACATGCATGTGTCCCCTTTTCCTAACATAAAACATACTTCATAGATGTATTCTTTTCTAAACAGCTTGTTGTACTTACTATCTTAGAAATCACTCCATATCAGTTCATGAAGATATTCCTCATTCTCTTTTACAGCTATATATAAAACTTCATCTTGTGGATATACTATACATATTCAATCTTCTTTTTATAGGCTTATAGATGGATTGCAGTGTTTTTACAAATAATGCTGCAAAGAACATCCTGTGTATATATGTTTTGTTGTTATTGGATTGTATCTTAGAATAAATTCCTCAGAAACAAGGCAGCACAGATCGTATTATGTTGATACTGATTAAAACTAGCACTGTATATTCATCTTTAGGAGACTTGGATACAGTTGCGGGGCTGGAAAAAGAACTGAATAATGCCAAAGAGGAACTCGAGCTCATGGCTAAAAAAGAGAGAGAAAGTCGGGTGAGTTTTCTAGTTAGGTCTAATTTCAGAGTTCCTATTTTTTTCAAAAGAGTTTTAAGTATTCAAGAGGGAGAGAACGTATGTGTACCTGTGGCTGATTCCTGGTGATGTATTGTAGAAGCCAACACAACATTGTAAAGCAATCATCCTCCAATTAAAAGTAAATAAATTTTTTTAAAAAAAGGAAAGAGTAAAATTCTCCAAGTATATTATCTGGGTCCAAATGCAAGTTGAGCCTTTTTTTCTTTCTAGAGAAAACTAGAAATTGCTTTATATATCCATTATCTCATCAAGTTGTTGTTTTTATAAATGAGGATTATTAAAACTTTTTAAGTGCTGAAAGAACACAGTTTTCTTTACCCATGTCTAACTGGAATAAAATAATTATAGAGGACTAGTGAAAAAAATGAAGTGCTATGTAATTGATGCTTATAATTATGATAGATCCATGAAATTAAATTAGTTTTAAAAACATAGAACAGGAGACATTCAAGAAAGATCCATAGTGGTTATTGAGAACTTGCTATATGTTATGCACTGCACTGCTGCTGCTGCTGCTAAGTCACTTCAGTCGTGTCTGACTCTGTGTGACCCCATAGACGGAAGCCCACCAGGCTCCACTGGGCATTTAAATTAGCACTCATACTTACAACTCTGCAGAGTAGGTTAATGTTGGCCCTATTTTATAGAAGAAGAAGCTGAAACACTTTTAAAAGGTGAAGGAGGGGAATCGTTATGTGACTATAAAATACTAAAGCTACCATTTAAGCTCAGGTCTTCTGTGACTCAGCATGCTTCCTCAGAAGTCCTTTCCTGGAGCAGATAATGTTTTCCATCCATATGCTCTATTTCTAGTGACAGTTTTCATCATTTTCTTAGAGGAGGCCTCTAAGCCTTACAGAATCCCTTCCCCTTCTGCCTCCCTATGCAACTAGTTGTTTGTCCAACTTAGATGCAGAGAGAGGAAGCTTTTGGACCACAGTATAGGGTTACAGGCTAACACGAAAAACCTTTATGTCACCATCGCCTCTACTTTGGAAGATCAGGGTCATGGGTTCCTAAACTGAGTTTCGTTGGCCAGTCCATATAGCGCTCCTCAGTTTTTGTTCCACCTCTTTCCCATAGTTAGATCTATAATATAAGACCTGTGTTTATATCTGTGAGGAAATTATCTTATTGGATTTCTTTTCATTACCATATCTCTACATACAAACAGAATCATGTTATATGACTCAAGTTTTGAGGATGTGAAATTGTGTGGCATTTAAAAAATACAAGTTTAAAAAAAAATCCCCTCGTTTCCCTCGTTTTCTAAAATTTCACTTCTACCCTAGCCATTATGTTGTTCCTGTTTCTCTCACATATACTCAATTAAGACTAATGTTACTGGACTTCCCTGAGATCCCACATGCCATGCAGTACAGCCAAAAAAAATTAAAAAAACAAACCAATTTGGTATGTTTTGTATTGCTAACAAAAAGTAGAGGACATCATTAAAACCACATTACAACTTCCTATGAAACAGCCCTTGATATCACGCGGTGTGGTTTATGGATCTGATCCAGTAGCTCACTGTTCATGTTCTAGTTTTTATTTGCACTACTGGTTGATAATAATATGATATGGAAAAGCACCTGCTTCAGTGTCAGAATGTAACCATGACACCCACTGTTTCCTCTGCCCACTGACTTCAGGATTTCTTTCTCCGCAGATGGAACTCTCTGCGCTCCAGTCCATGGTGGCTGTGCAGGAGCAAGAGCTGCAGGGTCAGGCTGCCGACATGGAGTCCCTGACCAGGACCACACAGATTAAGGAAGACCTCATAAAGGTCGTTCAAAGCTTCTGAAACACTCTTGGAAATGATTACAGTTCAGAGTACCTTCACCTCCAAACAGCACCTGGATTCACGGAGTCCCTCTGCCCGTGCCTGTCTTCCAGATGCTCTGCTCGTTTGAGCCTCTTAGTGTCGCCATAATCTCTCTGATATCAGAGGTGCTCAGATTTCATGAAGAAGCTATTGTTACTATCATGGCTTGTTAATATCCCATGTAATGTATAGTAGATGATTTCAAGAGCATTTGTTCCTCTGCTGAATAGCATTTTTTGTTCATTGCTATTTTTATTACTAGTTTTTTGGCTTTTAGGACCTGCAGATGCAGCTGGTTGATCCTGAAGACATCCCGGCTATGGAACGCCTGACCCAGGAAGTCTTGCTTCTTCGGGAAAAACTTGCTTTAGTAGAATCACAAGGACAGGAAACGTCTGGAAACCGAAGACAACAAGTAAGCTATTGAAATACAGGCCTTATTTTTACTGCAAAATAAACAGTGAACAAGATGTCAATTACTTATGATGGTGGCTGTTACTGGAATTTCATCGAGAATCTGTGCTCCCAAGTTCCCCACCATGGCCAGTAGCAGCCACAGGTGCTGTTTTCTAGCCTGTGTGGTTCCGTTGTAACTGCTGCCCCAGATCTGACCTTTCTTGAATGCCAAACTTGTTATTAATCAAAAGACCGGTTTACCTGTACTCCTCCGTGTCTCTGTTACCATGTCTCTAGAAACTAACTACTCGTCTCACTCCAAACTGGCTTTAACTCTACCAGTTCCCTTAAACAGATTTCCAGTCATGCATTATCATAGGTCATCTTCTTTAGAGCACTTTACTGTAGCTCGCAGTGACACCTGTCTGTGACTGATGGATGTCTTTTCCCCAACTCGATAGTAAGTTTATCCTCAGAACCTGGCACAGAGAAGGGGCCCAGTCAATATTTCCTCAGTGAATGAAGAGCACTTGTGAGTCCTGCTGTCTGCGTCCCTCTTGCTCTATCCTTGCTTTGTCTCCCACTCCTCCCTCTTAGCCTGTCTCCTGTGTTTCTGGCTTTGTTTATTTCTCTCTTCTTCTTCCTGCCATACTTGAATTCTGCCTTATAGAGTTTTAAAGATAAAAACTTTCTGACAAACATGACATTGACTTGAAAGCTGTAGCGTACTATATAGAAAGGTTAAGTCAGTAATGAGATAGTGAGCTGTTTGAGTCACAGTCCATGCTGATACGTTCTTTTGATCTCTTTCTCAGAAGTAACGTGTCTTCATGTTTCTGTTTGCGTGTTGCTTCACTTCTTTTTCCCCTCAGTTGCTGCTGATGCTCGAAGGACTGGTAGATGAGCGGAGTCGGCTCAATGAGGCCTTACAGGCAGAGAGACAGCTCTATAGCAGCCTGGTGAAGTTCCATGCCCATCCAGAGAGGTGAGAGGGTGACCGCACTGTCTTTCCTTTTCTTCCTCATTACGTGAAGATGCCTACAGCTTACAAAGTGGGAAGAAAAAGAAAGTGGACCATTACTGGGGTCCAATTTGTCATTTGTTTTATGGAGTCCTCTGAGCCTCAGTGTCTAAATTAAGTCAGGAATACTGCCTGTTTCATGTAGTTATTGCAAAGATCAAATGAGAATACATGTCAGGTGTCTCAATTAGTACCTTGCAAGTAGTAAGAACTTGTATATTTCTTTCATTTTTCTGCTCCTTGTCCTATTAAAGGCAGCTTCATTATGTTATAATAATAAGAGTAAGACTATAAAGGCCTTATATTCACTGAATGTCACTGAAGAAAATATATTTGTTGTTATGGCTACTATTACTGCAGGATTACCAATAACCATCATGATGCATATGTTTTCCTGTACCTCTTAATTTTTGGTCATATATGTTATTATCTTTCTGGTACATTTTATGTTCCCTTTATTTTTTTCTTGTTCTGCCTTCCCTCCTAGCCCCTTTCTTTCTTTCCTAATTTTTATTTTTGTTACTATTCAGCTTTCTCTAATTTATTGCTGTGTTAAATTTGTTTTCTTTCTTTCAAGAAAATGAAGGCAGAGGAAGGGTATGATAGGACCACTTGTGTTACTTGTTAAAGAATCTCTGGCTCTTTGCTGGATTCCTTCTCAGAGTACTGTAAAGTTTGGTTAACAAATGACAAAACATATACCTTCAGTAGCAACCAACCCTACTTGGCTCAATATCAATTCAATTTACAGTTAGTTTTTCCTGGGTTTTGGTTTTTCAGAAACTAATGCGTTCAGTTAGAAAATAAAATGTCTCCTGGTAACCTTATAGTGGTGTTAGCTAAATATTAGGAACTATAGATATATATATATAATTTTATGTCAGATTGGCCCAGTATCTTGGATAAAGGGACAAACTTTACGGAAAGCAGACCTTGCTAGTCTACCAGCAGTGAACACAGGGGCCACAACAAAGACCACATTCATTGACTGTGTTCTAGAGACACAATTAAACGTGTCTCCTAGAGTCTCATGGCTCAGAGTGGCACTGTTGGCTCTTTGGAAGCGTCTGTGGACTCATTATGGGCTTCCTTGGTAGCTCAGTGGCAAAGAATCTGCCTACAATGCAGGGGACACAGGTTCGATCCCTGGGTCCGGAAAATCCCCTGGAGGAGGAAATGGCAACCCACTCCAGTATTCTTGCCTGGAAAATCCCACGGACAGACGAGCCTGGGGGGATAGAGTCTATGCGGTCGCAAAAGAGTCGGACACGACTTAGCGACCAAACAACAACAACGGTGGACTCATTACATTGATGGCTAATTCATTTTCCTTCCATGTGTGGCATGTTGAATCAGCTCTGAGAGAGACCGAACTCTGCAGGTGGAACTAGAAGGGGCCCAGGTGATACGCAATCGCCTAGAAGAAGTTCTCGGAAGAAGCCTGGAGCGCTTAAGCAGGCTGGAGACCCTGGCTGCCATTGGAGGTGGGGAACTGGAAAGTGTGCGAGTTCATCACGAGCATGGCTTCTGAGCACTGGCGGGTCAGACTGCAGCCCAGGATGGAGACCCTTGTGTGCGCTAACCAGAGAGCCCTGTCTGAACTAAACGGTGACTTACTAATTGTAGAACTGGTACAAGTAGCATCGCCTGCAAAGTGAAACTCACTTTAGTCTACCTGTATTTCACTGTTTGTAACTCTCTAAGTTGAATGGTGGAGGTTACAAGGTATATTTGCACACTATAAATCATTCCATTTTAGTTTCCTCACCCCCCCTTCCTTCTTTTCCCTCATCCCTTCTATGGGTCAATAAAGTTTATTCCTCCCCCACTTTCACAATCCATTTCACATATTCCATATCATGTCATAAATGCATGTGTGAATATTTTTTTTTTGCCATTCAATCAACTTCTGCTCTTTGAGTGAGAGCAATTTTTTAATCAAAGGTTCAAGATGAGAGAGAGAGAATGAGAGTCTGTAAGAATGACTGCAGAAATGGCATAATCCTTAGAAGGTAGTCAAAGCTAAGACTTGCAGTGTAGACTGAAAGTATTGGGAAGGCCAAGTTAAAGAGCAGAGGCAAAGACTGTTAAACCATTTAGAGTAAACCTTTACCTCTGATATTGTTTCCGAGTTGATTATTGAATGACAGGGAAAAGAGATTAGATGCAGATTAAATTACATTAATTTATTTTTTTCTTTAAACCAAGCGTATAATATTTAGTCAGAACATAACTTTAAGAAAGCTCCCAGCTCTTTCAGGGTCAGAATTCTCCACATAAAAGGATAATTTCAAATGCAGTGTCCCCTTTCAAGTTCAGTATTTCACCAAATAACTCATTATGGTCAGAATAGCCTACTTCTTGTATGTTTTTCATTTGGTAGTGGCACTAGTTGGAGTGCTATAGTTTTCACTTTTTAGTGCTTTTGCATTTCTCCATATTAAAACAACTCATAGGCTTCTGGCTTTGATGTGTTTGAATAGTTTAGAAAGAAATGTCACACATCTTTCTAGGTTTTGGTCATTGTCTCAATGTTTTGTTATCACAACATGATGGAGGTAAGAAAGGGGGCCCTTTAGATTATACTTCTGGGATCTTAAATATCAATGTAACTGATATCTTAAATATCAATAAAAAATAACAGTAACCAAGGTTACTCTGGAACTTTGCAAGCTCATGAGATTTGTTATTTCTGCTGGGTATAATTTTCCTAGCTTAGAAGCTGAGGTTTCAGATTTTAAACATGGAATTTGGAAGTAGGGATTGTGGCTTCTTAGCACCATAAATGTAACTGAGTACCTTTTCTAAGCTAGGCGGAGCACAATGGTTTTTCTTTTTCCCTCCCGTTTGTTTACATGACATTTTACTTCTTTCACATTCATCAGCTGACATGGCTTGTTTACATTCTAAATTCTGTCCAAGTTTCTGTAACCTCCGCAACACCTGTAACAGAGCATCAGTCACTCTTAACGTGGACAAGGAAGAAAATATTTTCCTGGAGAAACACCCTGGAATTCTCTGATGAAGTAATTTGCAAAAGATTGGTAGCCATAAACTTCCTCTTAAATGGAAATGCTTTCCAGTTTTAATGGGCTTGCTTTGAGGGAAAAAGGCATCATTTCATAAGGAGATAGGAAGTATAAGCCGAATCATCCATTTTTTCTTAGTCTTCCAATTTTTAGTGACCCTTTCCTGCACAAAGCTTTTTGTAACATTCTAGAAGTAAAGAAACAGATAATCAAGCTGTAGAAATATCAACCCCCACAAAGACTAGCCTGTCATATGATTACAAGGCATTTAGGAAATGTCTTTTCTTATTTTCACTAATAGACTAGTGGTGCTAAGTTTCCTGGTAAGATTCAACCATGGGTGATATTTGGCTTCTAATGGCTCATAGTGATTACAGTCGTTTAGGTAAGCTACCACATCTGTTTCTGTCATCCTATGAGAGGAGGACTTTCCCTTGTTATCTTGAACAGCTGCGAAATGTTAGAAATGCTAAGGTAGTGGAGTGAATACTGAGAAACCCAACTTCCTACCAAAAAATTAACAAAATCCATAGATCAGGGGGAGAAAGTAAATGAACTCTAGTCCTGATTTGGATCCTGAAAAGATGGAGTAACTTGTCCTGTAGTTACTTAGCTTTGATATTGGGCCTTAGGAAACATTTTAGAAAGTTAAGGGATTTAGTGGCACAGAAATTAGGAGTTTGATCTTGATACCATAGATGTGACTAAAACCCGGTTCTGACTTTCTGGTCTGTATAGTTGGTATTCCAAGGCTTGTGAACAGTGCTAACTGGAGAGAGTTTGCCAGTCGAACAATTTTGTGTGATAATTTGGAATCTTATTAGAGATTATGCTTCTGATGAATTTTGCTCTGTATCCCGCAGATAAATTGATGCTCTGGCCCCTTCATTCATATACTCGTATTTAGCATGCTATAATAAGATTCCTTTCCCTCTTTAGGAGCACAGACCTTTTCTTTTACTGAATTGTTCCCCCTTTGCCAGGTGTTTTTCAGTATTACAATAACTTTAGATAAAGCATTGTGTGCTTATAGAACCTAGTGTTTGAAGGGGAAAAAAGGTGAAAGAAAATGGAGTCAAATTCTCACTCAGACGATGCTTAATTAGAAACATAGAACTTAAATTCAGAAAAATCTGTATTGATAGATTTGGTCTTTCACATATTTCCTTTCTGGTTGTAATGGTTGTAAGAGGTCAGGGTAATTGAAGTCTATATAGTTTTTAGAAACTAAAGAGTTGAAAAGGACCTCCAAGAAGATTTATTTAATGAGTGAAATGGAAGTCCTTTTTAATAGATATTTCCTTTAAACTCTTTCCTATTACAGGATTAAACTGTCTCACTGAAGTCTGATAATTGATAATATCTAGTATAAATCAGCATCTTCTGGTGTTCGCTTTTTAACTGTTGAGTCGAGTTCAGTTCAGTCGCTCAGTCGTGTCCGACTCTTTGCGACCCCATGAATCACAGCACGCCAGGCCTCCCTGTCCATCACCAACTCCCGGAGTTCACTCAAACTCATGTCCATAGAGTCGTTGATGCCATCCAGCCATCTCATTCTTTGTCATCCCCTTTTCCTCCCGCCCCCAATCCTTCCCAGCATCAGAGTCTTTTCCAGTGAGTCAACTCGTCACATGAGGTGGCCAAAGTACTGGAGTTTCAGCTTTAGCATCAGTCTTTCCAATGAACACCCAGGATTAATCTCCCTTGGAATGGACTGGTTGGATCTCCTTGCAGTCCAAGGGACTCTCAAGAGTCTTCTCCAGCACCACAGTTCAAAAGCATCAATTCTTCGGCGATCAGCTTTCTTCACAGTCCAACTCTCACATCCATACATGACCACTGGAAAAACCATAGCCTTGACTAGATGGACCTTTGTTGGCAAAGTAATGTCTCTGCTTTTTAATATGCTATCTAGGTTGGTCATTAGTCGAGTTACAGTAGCTTTTTTGAAAGGCCTGATGGGACTGTTTCCATATTGTCAGCCTTTAACTTTGATCAGGTGTAGTCTCACCCTCACCCCCCCACCCCCTCCCACGCTCACTTCTCTTCACTCATTTATGGACAGCAGCAGTATTTTCATTTCTTCGGCTTCCTCATTTGTATTTTTAAAAGATTTTTCTTTGTCATTATGTACAGTCAGAGATCTGTGAAGATCAAGAAAATCTTGACCTGAATAGGATAGTAGATCCAAGCCATAAGTTTCCTGAGGAGGTTCTTTAGTTTATTCTACTGGCACCATTTGTACCATTTGCATGACCCCAGTGGCAGATTCCTCTAAAAGGCCTATCACTTTTATGCTTGCTTATGCTTCTAATCCAGTGTCTGGTTGAGAAGTCTGGTTCATAGCTTCAAAACAGTTCAAGAAAATTGAGTTCAGTTCTCTCTGCTTCAGTCATCTTCTTCCCCTCTCTGCTTCAGTTGGATCTAGAACCCTCTGATTAGGACAAGGAGAAACAGATCAGGTTACATCCCAAATTGCTCCTTTCATTGAGGAGTAAGTGACCTACCTAAAATCACTTCCCTTTGGAGTGTAAGCCCTAGAGGAAACAGTTATTTAATGCCTTTGCTTTCTTTGAGCTAGTATTAGAAAACTCTGGTTCCTGTTGATATGATGAAGTTATTGTTTTCTGACTTACTGGTCATTTTCTTTCTTTTCCTTTTTAAGTCACAGAATCTTCACATCCCTGAAAAACTCAAGTTGCTTCTTCAACTAGGGTCTATAGGTTTGCAGCCAGTGTGCAGGGATACGTGACAAACTTCCTAGAGAGTGGGGAAGGAATCCAGTGACTCACACACTTCTAAAGTCCATTTTCCATCCTGCCTTGTAGAAATGGTACTAGAGGTGTGATAAGTGAAATTAGCTTTGTTTTTCAGATACTAATATCCTGTGAGACACAAACATTTAGAGAATTTTCTCTCATTTCTCTTTGGGGTGAAGCTCAGAGAGCTTTCATTCTTCTACCTTTTGTACTGCAGAAAAAATAGCTGGGAATATGGAGCTCATACAAGGCAACCCAATCAGAAAAACAGAAGGAATGAGTCAACAGGCCAGGACAGCAGAATAATTTCTGTGGGGTGATAGTTTCTGTGTCTTAATGCATTTTGGAATATGGATTTAAGCTACCTTGTCACTAGATATTTGGAGCAATTAACTTTGTTAAATCATTTTTATTACAATTAAAAGATAATCATAGATTGTCAGTAGTGTGAGTATTGATAGAAGATAAGTCCTCAGCTTCTTTCCATCATCACTGAGCCAGGATAAATTTCCCAAATAAAAAATCAGTGTTTGTAATTTGCTTCCAGCAAAGGATGGGAAGTGGGAGAGAGACATAAAACTGTAGCGCTAACAATACTAATTTTATCAGATTTCAAATAAGAGTAATTCAACTTATAAAGTGACATATGAATTCTTTTTGCATTACTTTCCCTTTTTGTTATTTAAAGTCAAATTCCAGAAATAAAAATAATTATCATACTGTTTTCTTCTTGCTGAAGCTGGAAGGATAAAATAAAAAGTTCAGCAACATCAGAAAATGTTTGATCTAAAATAATGATGAAGAGTATGGTTGTTAAGTACATGAACCAAATCAACTTCCTTGTTCCCTTTTAGAACTCATGGTTGTCTAGCATGTAGGTTTGTTTTTAGTGTATAACATGAATAGACAGTGCTTCCTTTTGCAATTTCAAAATAATTGCTTTGAAAAACCCCTCTCAGTCTGTAAACTTTAGAGGCATGTGTATATACAAGTATGTTTTATAAACCATGAATTTGTCTGTTTCCACTAAGTATGATCAATTTGATAATAAATGCAGGTTTACTTTTTACCACTTAAAGTTTTGATCTTAGGGCTGTTGAGAAAAAGTGATTCATGACAGTTTAGATGAAGAAGGACATAACGTTATATCCAGTAACTTGGCACTAGATTCTTTTAGGCCTATTTACTCACCAAAACAAGCTGGAAGTTTTCATTTCTTCATGGCACTGTGTTGTGTTAAACTGTGTTAACATTTGTGCTAGCATGGAGCATGTACTTTTTTATACATAAGTGTTAGAATTTCAGCTATTTTAGTTGAAACACAAAATTGTTACTTATCCAATAAAAGTATCAAAGGCCAAGCAATAATTATTTGGTTTCATTCTTAAAAGATTAATGAGAAAAGTAGAGAAAGCTCTTTATCTTTTTTTTCCCCTTATAGGAGAACCAGTCTACTGATGATTGTAGTAAAGCTCCAAGTTAAATAAGGCTCTGAAATAGAGTGAGCCTTTGTATTTATTTAACTAAAGGAAGGAAGCAGAAGAAACCTGAATTTTCCTACTCTCAAGGAAATGAGGCTGAAGAAACAGCATTTAACGTCCCCTAGAAATGTGAAATGGATTACTGTACCTTAAAAAACCCTTCCTGCTCTGCTTGCTGAAGGAGAGTGGTGGAAAGTGGGATGAAAGTTTGAGGAGCCTATTGTTATGAGCTATCCAGGAGATAGTGAAAGACAGGGAAGCCTGGCATGCTACAGCTCATGGAGTCAAAGAGTCGGACACAGCTGAGCAACTGAACAATTGTTATGATGGGTGGTGCTGTCCCTGTGTATGTTCTGGAAAGGCCTGTTTCTTGTGTTCTTTGAGGAACAAAGAGATCATGGAAGGAAGAATTCCTTGACATTACAGAATTTTAAGTCACTGAAAACAGTTGCCTTCTGAATTATAAGCTTGTAAACTGGAAGGGTACTTAAGAGATACTGTGATGTAAAAACAAAGATACACCATAAAGGAACTTGACTGCAGACAAATTTTTTTTTTCCCCCAGCTACTTTGGTTCTGATATTAGAATGTCTAGTTAAAGAATTTTCTCAGGAGAAGCTTATGGAAGACTCTATGAAATCTTAGTTTTCTTATGGTTCTAGAAGGGAACAGATGCAGGTAAATCTGCAGTTTGATAGGAGACCTTTTTTGTTTGATCCTCTCATGAAGGATCATAATATTTAAGTCATCAATAGTTAGTTCATGAGGTGAACAGGTGAAAGTTCTTATAATTTCATGGTAGAGTGTCTAAGAGTGAGGGAGGTGGGCCCAGAGCACATAAAGAGCCTGGCACCGAAGGAAAAACAGCCAGGCACTTCTTACTGCAAACTTGTTCATGCTATAAAGTTTAGCTCTTTAAATCACATTTCAAAATTAGTCAGCTATGACTCCTGTGTTCTGAGTAACTTTATGAGAAACTATTACTCCTTTTCTGTTGGTTGCATATAAATGGCTTAAAAAGAAAACAAGAATGACGGTAGAGTAGAATTTGGAGAAAATGGTCTTGTTGCAGCCCAGTTGGGGCTCATTACTGAAGAATTAAAATGACACTTCATGACTTTCCCTCAAGGCTTATAATTGTGCATGATGAAGTTTTAAGGAGTTATTAGTTAATGATGATTAATCCTATTTGTTAAAACACCTATTCAAGAGTTCATCTTAATCTACTGATAGATCTGTGTTTTTCTCAACTGTCCTGCAAAGTAGGAATAACTGAAGAGTGTTACTTCACACCTCCGTAGTCAGCAGTGAAGAGGTAGACTGAAGATCATCCCCTGAAAACACTGTTGTTGTTTAGTCAATCCGTTCTATTTGACTCTTGTGACCATCTGTCCATGCGATTTCCCAGGCAAGAATACTGGAGTGGGTTGCCATTTCCTCCTCCACAGGATCTTCCCGACCCAGGGATCAAACCTGTGTCTCTTGCACTGGCAGGCGGATTCTTTACCACTGAGTGTTCTGCTGAGTACATTTAGGTTCTGTGGCCTTTTTCAGCTCTCTAAGTTCTAGCACGTAAACCAGTTTGTCAATAATATTGTAAGATAGTAATAATAAGGGATATACTGAGTGGATGCCAAGCACTGTTTCAAGCACTTCAAAGGCACCAAACCCTTTATAGCTGAAAAGTGTATGGAATGGATATTACTATTAACCCTAAGAAGTGAGGGAACTAAGTTATGAAAAGGATTTGTCTAAAGTCACGTACCTAATGATGCAAGCAGAAATCTAACCTAGACAATCTGGCTCTCGAGTCCAGGTTCTCGATAATTATGCCATCCTCAATTTAAGAAGCACGAAAGTATGACTTTTTGCCTCCGTGATAAAAAAGACCTTATATTTTCATACCACTTAAATTTTGCCAAAAGATTTTAAAGTATTGCATGTTAGAAGTTTATTTCTATGTACTTTATAGAGTCAGATAGTTGATAGAAACTAATTCTTCAAGAGAGGGAAGTTTTGGTGGCACCTCCTTCTGTGTGATTCAGGGCCTTGAAACTTGGGAGAACCACAACTTGAGAATTATTACTGAAGCCTTGAATAAAAGTTTTTAATAAAATTTCCAGCCTAATATGTAAAACTTACCCTGGAGATTGAGAGGCAAGTTAAATTTGAATGAACAGATTCTTAGCTTTCAGTAGTTCTGAAGGTGGCAGAACATTTTATTTCATATTTATCAAACACTAGCAATAACTTCATCAATATAAAGTATAGTACCTTTAAATTAGAAATTTATAGTTCTGAGGATAGTGTTTTGTTGCTTTGTAAAAGCTTAGAAAAGGATATTCTCCACAAAAGAGAAGTTCTTACTGTCATTTTAAAAACCAGGAATGGTAACAGCAGAGGCTTGTCTACTGTAAACTTGCATGACTTTGTGTGGGATAACTTATTTCAATATTTTCTATATATATATATATATATATATTTTTTTTAATTTACCCCTCACTTTCAAAAAAGCCTTTTGCATTCAAATTGGTAAAGGCTAAGGTAGCCTTCAAGCTGCCCTGAAGGAAGTACCGCAGACTGCTGCTGCTGAGAAAATGAATAAGGAAAACAAAACCCCTATGCAGTAGTGTCAGGATGAAATGGCATTTTTGCTTTGTCTCCATTTAACTCTTGATGAAGTCAAAATCATGGTATCCTGCCCCAGAGTGAATTAAAGAGAGAACATTATTAATAGAAAGGCAGAGTGGCATCAGAAAGGTCGACAAAGGTAAGTGGAGAGCAGAAAGGGTTAGACAGAAGCCTTCAAGGCCAGTGACAAGCACCCTTTCTATCTCCTCTTACCTTACTTCTGGAATCCTGTGCAGGAATCATCGTAGGATGTGAGCCCAGTGTGGTATGGTGGGGTTGAGGATCCTGACCTCCTAGAGCTGAACTTTCTTCAACCACAGGATTCTTCTTTTCAACACTCAGAAGGGAAACAATATGAAAAGTGTGTTTTTTAAGTCTGTCACTGAGTGGAACAATTCATTTTCTTTGCAGAGAAAGAAAAAAGGTTCTGATCTCTATTGTTCAGGGAATAGTGAACAACAGTAGTGTTGTTCAAAGTGAGCATAATACAACACGGTTGTCCTCAAGTGAATTAGCATCCTGGGTTCAATGAGTTCCCAAAGCAGCCACAGCTTAGGAAGTGTGTTCATTCACCTCTGCACAACCAGTGTCCTGAATGAGACGGTTCTGGGGCTGGTTTAAAAAAGTAAGTATTGGAAATCTCTATTGTACAACAGTCTGCCGCAGAGCTCTAAAGATGCCGAGCGGTAAAGGTGTCTCCTTGTGAGTAGGGCTTTATTGAACAGGCTACTGCCTTGGTCCAAAGTTAACACTAACATTCACGGTAAAGACCAGCAAATGAGTCATAAAACTAAGCTGGTAGGACAACATGCTTTTAGTACTTTTTCATGAGATTGGCCGGGGCCGTTGCAAGTACCCTGGCATAACCTTGCAGATGCCAAGAGATGGCGTGTAGGTGTGAGCTGGCCCTGCTCACCTTACCTGTAGAGGGTAGTGAATGCTCATTATTTATGCAGAGCCTTTCATTCATGGTGTGCGAGCTCAGGAGCAGGTTCTCTGCTCTTGGAGGAGGAGACAAAAATCTGATTTGTCACCAGAAGGAACAGTGAGTGGTCTCTGCCTGAAAGTCCAGAGACGTGCCATCTTGGCATGGCTCTTATACAGGGCTAGCTATGTAACTGTGGTCAAGCCGCCTAATCTCTGAGGCTCAGGTTACCCAGTGGCCAGAAGAGGAGTTGTAACAGGTTGTTTTCCAAGGCCAGAGTCAGAACTGGATCTCAGGGTTCTCTAACGTGCAGGTTCTGTAAGACCCAAGGAGTATCAACGATACATTTTCTTTGGTGTCCAGATGAATTAACCATTATAAATTCCTACATTTTCAGAAGAAATCAGTAATGTGAGCCATAGGTCTTAATCTAAAATTTGATGAGCAGTCTTATTTTTACGGATGTGGAGAAGAAGGAACACCCTATATTTGTGCTGTCTGATATGGCAGCCACCAGCCACATATGTGACCATTTGAATTAATTTTAAAAGATAGACATACCATTGGGACTGTTATAAGAAAAAAGCTTAATGAAAATTCTTTTAAGCAGTATTCATAGTTTCAGATACAAAATGATGAATAGTGATTCTTTGTATTGCTACTAATTGTCAGTGCCAGCCAGAATTTCTTCAAAAGGATTAGACATAACAGGATAGTATTTTTAAAAAGAATATTTTACTTTTAGATGTTTGAAAGAAAACCATTTCCTCGGGCTCAGTAGCCACGTGTGACTAGTGTCTACTGAACTGAACAGCAGAGGCATAAAACTGCAAAAATTTCTGTTGGTCAGCACTTCCCTGGACATATATCTAGACCACGAACTGCAGCTACTTGTCCCTTAGTGTGGGGCATAGATGTTTGTGTCCCAGGGTGACTGTTCATTTTTGGTGAGTGAATGAATGGATTAATTCCTTTTAGACAAAATGGGGCAAGAACCCCTTCAGGCACAGGATGTTGATGTTGGACAAGGGTTTGAGGGAGATGGGAGGAGGGGAGGTAAGAGGAAGGGGTTAGGAAATGGCTGAACGTTCTTGGCCCTGGGGCTGGAAGAGACCTCAGCTGCTGTAGGACACAAGACCCTTGCAGGAAGGTTCCTCATCTAGGTACTCACCCCAGCACGACTGATCCCAACAATGGAAACATGGGAGGAACAGGGCTGCCCTGATCCCAAGGAAATCGGGGACCCTCTCTGCACTCAGTGGTGGGAAAACGTTGGCACGCTGGGTCCATGTCACAGTAGGGAAAATTATTACACAGTGGCAGGAAGGAAATAATTCAGGGTTTCTGGAAATAAGTGAGGGGGGCAACAACTTAGTCCGACAGTCTAACACTGTGCAGTTGAAGCCGGCTTACCTTCTGAGGTTTAAACTGGAGCGTTCGTAACAAAGGACCAGTGATGGACTTTTCTCCAGTGTTGGTGCTGCCTTCCCTGCTGGTGAGGGGGCAATTCTGGGGAAAGGAAGAAATCAGAGGCGGATGGCAAAGTGAGTGTAATCTAAGCTGCTGTCTGGAAGGCCCCTGCCAGGGGAGTCACCTTTCTCTTCTGGACCCACTCCTAGGTACAGCTGCAGGGGACGACACGGAGGATGCGAGCACGGAGTTCACCGACAGTATCGAGGAGGAGGCTGCACACAACAGCCACCAGCAAGTAAGTCCGAGCCAGCTCCCGGGGTCCCAGGTGGAGGGCTGAGCCCTCCGGGGACTGGTGGCCTCCTGCAGCCCCCGTGGGCCTGGCACGAGAAGCCACCTTTGTGCATAAACCACTTCCCTGTCTTCTTCCTGCTCTCGCTAAGCTGCCAGCCACCTTTCCAGCCCCCATTCTCACTCCATTTTCCTTTCCAATCCACCTTTTTGCTCCCTGTATCTTGTGCTCCTGCTCCTGCCCCTTCCTGCCCTCCTTTGCCCCTATGTACCATCTATAGCTATAGCTTCAGAAGAAATTTTACTCACAACAAAACCATGGACACTTACCATCTTGGGCTTTTGCAACTGAAACACATCCCAGAAGACAGTCATCAAAGGGCCACTTGGGGAGGTGGCAGGCCTGGCCCCTGCTTCAGGAGAGTGCTCTCTGAGGAACTACAAGAGGACTGGAAGGCCTCCAAAACCAGGCTCATTCTCGGGGAAGCCTCACTATATAAAAGAGAACTTTGTTGGGCACCTGACTGTCTGCTCCAGTGGTGATGAGTCAGTGACCAGCAGATGACACTTCAAGAGCAAGCCCTGGTCAGACCTCAGAACGTGGTACCCAAGGCTGAAACACTGTTCTCATTGACCAGCAGTGAAGGCGTAACCAGCATTTTCTCGAGTTCAAGGGTAGAATGTCCTGGACCTCAGTCACCGAGAGGGATCCCATAGCATCCACTGGAACTCCTCTGTGTCTTCACCGTGCCCAGGGACATTTGGCAATCCGTGTCCTAAAAGGACCGGGCGTGTAGATGTTTCCAGGAGCAAGTGGATCATTAGTATCTGTCATTCTGCAGAAGCAGCTGGGTGTTTCCAGGGAGAGCTTCCTTGGAGCAGTTGGGAAAACTACGGGGGAAATGAATCTGCCTCTTCATCTCCTGCACAAGAAAAAGAGGAGGCACGTCTAAGAATCCTACAAAAAGACCCACGTGAGCAGCACCCAAACCTCACAGGGCTGGGCACAGTCTTTGACTCTTGAGGACAGAAGCAGTTGTCTGAAACACCTCCCATTCTCAACACAGTTTCTCCACCTTCTACCAAGACCCCCTTTGTGTTGCTTAGACACACCTGGCCCTAACTTCTCCCTTGAGTTCCTGCATGAGCTCCACTTCTCTTTTTGCTTGGACAGCTTCTGAGTCCTCCTAACCAATGCTTGTAACTTTATGTGCTCCGTTGCCCCTCTGGGCTGATCCCTTGCCACACCTCTCACTCCCTGATTGCACTGAGGATCTTGGGTGGTGGAGAAGGGTCTGCAGGATGTGAAAATATCCACTCTCACACGGAGCTTGACTGGGATGTCAGCTGTCAAGCTGACACTGATGGTTATTAACTTCAGAATATATGAACAGGAGCCAAAGATATGGAAAGAGCCAGATGTGGTCCAAACTAGGCGTGATAGGAGGAGTTCTCCACTCCGATTCTCAGTTATAGGCAAACTGGTTTGTAAAGTCACTTCTTCCTCAACCTTCTTTTTCCTATAGCTGAGTGTGGAGAAACGATCAGACTACATTTGGAGGTCAGTCCAACCCTGGGATAAATTGTTACATCGGGGCATTTGTACTTCCCTTGCAATGTCTTCCCTATCCCTTGGCATGTGTTCAGTTGCTTCAGTCGTGTCCGACTCTTTGCTACCCCATGGACTGTAGCCTTCCAGGTTCCTCTGTCTATGGGATTCTCCAGGCAAGAATACTGGAGTGGGTTGCCATTTCCTTCTCCAATCACTTGGCCTAGGAGATACTTAATAAATTAGACAAGTATTTATCTGTTGGATGAAAGAATATCTTGGGTAAGCACTGTTTTTCTTTGCATCTCCTTTCCTTGAGAGTCAGTCTTCAGTTCTGGGAAGGAGGTATGTGAAATTATTGTAAACTTACAGCAACTTTTCTGAGGGTCGTGGGCGTGGTTCTCCTGCTACCAATTAAATAAAGCTTGCTTTGTCATAACTGTCTTGTGTCCAGATTCTCAAAAATGTATCTGCTTGTTCCCAGGGAACTGGTCCCTTAAGGTTATGCTCTGAGCTTCTCCCAGTTGTGTCCTTGGGAGTAGACCTTATTCTCAACACCAAGCTCCCTTCCTGCCTCAGGCAAACACACACTTCCCCTTATAAACATATCCATCCATCTTTATGTTCCTTTTAAGGCAAGAACCAGCTTTTGGCCAAAGCATATTGCTACATCTTTATTTTTGGACTCACCCTCCTCAGGAAGTTTCAGGTCTGGCCATAATGGTAATTTCGCCCAGGTATCTCTCACACAATTCCATTCTCAATCAAATGTAAGGTCTATAATACCTAGGAAATTCCTGTGAAAGAAACCAATCATCATTGTCTTTCTTCATTGGAACTTTTGCAACAGAGAAAATTAAGCAACAGTCACAAATGCAAAGGAGAGAAAGGCAGTGATGAACTTGAAAAAAGGTCATTTTTAATGCCCTAATGCTGTCTGGGAACTGAATACATTGTGGGCGGTATGGAGCAATAGGGCTAAAACAAAGCCATTCTATTCAAATAAGAGATCAGGTTCGCACATTGACTTCTGTGGGGCAAATGGAAAACCAGCACACCAAAAAGCTGAATTATACCACAGAAGCAAGAGAACAGAAGAATTAGGAAATATGAAAAACAACAACAGCAACAGTGATTTATGCGATGTAATTAACAGTAGGACTAAAGGATTCACACCACTATTGCACACACGGACGCCCTGGGGTTTTGCTTGAGGAAAAACAGTAGAAATATTAGCTTTCCATAGATGATAAAGCAAAAAATAAATGCTAGATCCTCAGTCACTTTTCATGCATTTACATTTAAAATTTAAAGACAAAGCAGCCAAAGTAAACTCCCTTGGACGTTGAAATATGAAAAGTCAGATTAGCCTGGGAACAAATCAGATCTCTGTTTTCTCATTTAAAAGCAAGAAATCAGACCAGATAAACCATATGGTCCATTCTGGTATTAACATTCCATGGGTCTTATTTTCCCTTTTTAAAGAAAGCCAGTGTATTTAAATCAATAAAAGATAACATCCATCCAGAAGGCACTTAAAAATTAGATGGCATCATTAAAATTAGACATTATTTTTGAGCAGAAGGAACCATTAAGGTCTCCTTAGAGTAGGAAATGGAGAAGGCAATGGCAAGCCACTCCAGTACTCTTGCCTAGAAAATCCCATGGATGGAGGAACCTGGTAGGCCGCAGTCCATGGGGTCACTAAGGGTCGGACACGACTGACCGACTTCACTTTCACTTTTCACTTTCACACATTGGAGAAGGAAATGGCAACCCACTCCAGTGTTCTTGCCTAGAGAATCCCAGGGACGGCGGAGCCTGGTGGGCTTCTGTCTATGGGGTCACACAGAGTCGGACACGACTGAAGTGACGCAGCAGCAGCAGCAGCAGAGTAGGAAATGCAACCCACTCCAGTATTCTTGCCTGGAAAATTCCATCAAGAGAGAACCCCTGTCTTTGGGGCTCCAAAGAGTCAAACACAAGTGAGCAACTGAGCACCCTTTATTAACAGCAAAGAATAACTGTGTCCATATTCAAGGCTGAGAGCAGTATTTATTTTAGGTAAATTAGTTGCAAAGAGTTTATGTAGAAAGATAATGTCAAATAATTTAAATGAAAGGTTAGGTCATAAGCTTTCAAAGGTGATTTTATCCAATCCTCCTCCTTCATTTTGTCCCAAGTGCTTTGGGGCACATGCAGGGATGGCCACCAGTCTAAACCTGGCAGCAGAGCCATAGTGACATTCTCAGGAGCCTCCCAGATCTCAGGCTTACAGCTGCAGGTGCGATTGGTGCTGGGAAATGAGCACATGTGGGCAGCTTCTCCTTTCTTCATCGAGAGGGCAGAGCTTGCACATCTTTTACAGCCTCCACTGCTGTGCTACTAAACGCTTTACACATACACGCCATGAATCAACCCCACCATGCAGCTGAAGCCTAGATTTTGGCATGCTGTTAGGAGGTCCAAAGCAACAGTCAGTGGCTTTGAGCCAAGCCAAGCAGGTCTATTAATCACTGATTCATTTGAGCTCCTATGAGCCTATTTTTTGTTCAATATATTCCTGATCTAATTGAAGGAATCAAGTTTATAATTAATTCTACAAGTCATTCCTACTCAAGTGGCCACTACATGATTTACGGAGATGCACATAAATATTTTGATAATGTTGATGATTGTAAGTGGTTCTTTATAGCCAGAATGAATTTGTGACAGGTACAAGTCACTATAGAGATAAAACATGACCCAGAAATAGCTGTGCAGAGAGGTGGAAAGTTGGGAGGTCAAAATCAACCTGAAGTTGAGCAAAACCCCGAAATGCTGCTGCTAAAAGGAAAAAGAAGCCATTATGACATTGGGATATAAGGTTAATATTTGACAGGCAAGAAATTCATGTACTAAAATAATTGGTCATACACTAAGTAGATTATCATACTCAGGTTTTGGTTTCTTTAAAGAGCATGATAAAAAAACTGGAGAGGTGCCTAAGACAAACAGTAAAAAAGTTTAAAAGTTAAAAAACTGTTATTTGAGGAAAAACCCATACAGTCTGCTTTTGTTGAAATCTTAAGGAGTAACTTCAAGAGTCGGAGAAGGCAATGGCAAGCCACTCCAGTACTATTGCCTAGAAAATCCCATGGATGACTTGGTAGGCTGCAGTGCGTGGGGTCGCTAACTTTCACTTTTCACTTTCACACATTGGAGAAGGAAATGGCAACCCCCCACTCCTGTGTTCTTGCCTGGAGAATCCCAGGGACGGGGGAGCCTGGTGGGCTTCCGTCTATGGGGTCACACAGAGTCGGACACGACTGAAGTGACTTAGTAGCAGCAGCAGCAGCAGCAACTTCAAGAGTATCTTCAAAAACCAAAGGTGATGGGAAATTGTTTCTGCTTGTTTTCCTCTCCCTTGCTTAAATCTGCAGAGAGAGCTGGGCTAGCAGCAGCACAGAGTGTTAGCCAACAGGGAAGGTGGTTGCTGGACGGGCGGCCTCATTTTATTTCATTTTTTTGAATTTTATTCAACTTTCTGTTTTATATTGGAGTATAGCCAATTAACAATGTTGTAACAGTTTCAGGTGGACAGCGGAAGGACTCAGCTGTACATACACATGTATCCGTTCTCCCCCAAGCCCTCCTCCTATCCCATCCCATCCCATCTAGGTGGCCTCAACTTGAACTTCTCCCTGACTATAGATTGTGATTCTCCTGCTGCCAATGAAATCAGTTTCTTTGTCTTACCTGTAACTCCTCCCATACCCTAGCTCTCTGGTTATGACTCCTAAGTGCCCAGATCCTTCCTCATAATCATCCTTGTCAGAGTCTGAGTTACAGGCCCGGCCTCGGGCTTTGAGCTCTGGTGTCTTAGCCATGGTCTTTGCAATCAAGGACTCGAGTGTTGTGGAGCTGATGAAGCCTTTCGTCTCGTGAGAAGGAACTCTGTCCCCCGAGAAGGAGAAGACTCAAGAGCATCCGCACTCTCCAGTCCTCTTTAAACCTCATCTGTCTGCATGTGTTTTAAGTTTGTCGTGTGCTTGGGCTTTTCCTCACCCACCTCTGCAGTTTCTTCTTGCTGCCCGTGGCAAAAATTCTCCCTGCTTGTGTGGTGCATCCTCTCATCCAAACCAGTCTCCAGGGACCCTGTGGTTGGGAAAGTCCTAGGATGGAGTCCCGTTGAAGGCTGCCTTGTGCTCTGATGTTCCTCATAGATCCTCTTAGCGAACTAACTTCTTTAAACCTTGGTTTTCTTTCAGCTCATCAAGGTGGCGTTGGAGAAAAGCCGGGCGGCTGTGGAGACCCAGAATGTATCTCTGGCTCCTCCTTCCCTGACAGGAGGGGACAGTAACGGGGGTCTTCAGGAGGAGATGCTCCACCTGAGGGCTGAAATTCACCGACACTTACAGGAGAAGAGGAAAGCTGAGGGGGAACTGAAGGAGCTAAAGGCTCAAATCGAGGAAGCAGGATTCTCCTCTGTGGCCCACATCAGGTAGGACATGCCCCAGAGAAGAGGAGCCTGCCGATTGAGAGGCCGCTGTAGCCAAGGGACCACATTGCTGCAGCCAAGGAATTCGTGCCACCCTGGGGCTTCTTGGTCCACATCCCAGGCTCCATGCATGCATGGTTCTACAGATTCGTAGAAAAGCTAATAAAACTAGATAATGCATGTGTGTGTGCGTACGTGCTCCATGTCTGACTCTTTGTGATGCCATGGACTGTAGCCCACCAGGCTCCTCTGTCCATAGGTTTTCCCAGGCAAGAATACTGGAGTGAGTGCCATTTCCTCCTCCAGGGGATCTTCCCGACACAGGGATCAAACCCATATCTCTTGCATCTCCTGCACTGGCAGGTGGATTCTTTACCACTGAGCCACCTGGGAAGCCCTGAATAATGGTGATTATCAATAATTACCATTTGAACTATTCAAATAAATCTGGTCTTAATTCAATATAAAAATGCCCATTATCTGCTATACGTATGACTGTCACAAGTGGAAATCTCCCAGTTGTATGACAGGTATTGCTGTTTTGAATTGACTGGAATGTGTAAGGAATCTCCTGCTACCCAAGATGCTTCCCTGCTGTATGCAGAACCAGAGCAGTCCATGAGGAGGAGGGTTTACACAGAGCCTCCACTCATCTGTCTCTCGGCAGCACAAATCCTTCAACTGTGGAATAACAATTTTAATAACCTCTTCTGTTTTATTTACTTTGCAAAAGTGGGAAGCAACTTATTCATTGGCTAGAATGGCCCTGCCTTCACTCTTTCCCCTCGCCCTCAAAAGAAGCTTGGAAAAATGTGCGGATAGCATAGGGATAATCCACTCACTCATTCGTCCACAAGGGTCACAGTCCTCATGGCCTGCTGTTTAGAACACAGCTGTGCAGATGAACAGCTTCTAATCCATACTCTATAGTTTCCCTGCCTATTGTGTGCCACTCAAATGTCCCCGAGTCATAGAATAATATTAATGTTAGTACTTTGACATCTAGCACAGTGTATCTTTTGACTGTTAAGGAACCTCAGGCCTAAAAAGTTCTAGCAAACTTGCTCAAGTTTGCATAATAGTCCATGGCAGGATCCCTGGCTCCCAAATATTAAATCCTAAGCCTTTTCTCCTATATACTTTATCAAACGTTTTTTGAAATACTCTTGCAAGCATCCTTTGTTCTTTTACTCTGAATCATCACGATATTTCTTGTCTTAAGTTCTACTTAAGCTAAAACTTCAGTTTGATTTAAACTTCATTATGCTTTGTTGTGCTATCATGGGTGAGAACAGTACAGCTCTTTCGATCCCACAGCTGAATATAGAAGCACTGATACTGTAGAAGATAGACTGCAATTCGTAATTCTATGTAATTCTTCTCTTTGGGGAAGATTTTCTTGAGCATTGCTTTTGTTAGTTTGCATTGTGAAAAGAGCAGGGTATTCCCCCAAATACAAAGTTATGACATAACATTAAATATTCTTTATACCACACATGTGCCCCTTTCTTTCCCTGTCACACCTCAGTTTTAGTCAAATACCTGTTCCCCTTTTCTCCACTGAGGAAACTCTCACAGTCTCTCTGATTCCTATGTCCCAAACCATGTTCGTCCTTAATTCACTCTAGACAAGCTCTGCTCTATTTCCAAACTTTAGGATTCTGAGAAACGCAGTGTAGAGGCACAGCCAACTGCTGGTCCTTCCGGCTGTGAATTAGCTACTTCCTTTGTCTCTTCTGGTCAGCAGTTCTCAATTCAACGTGCTTAAGAATCACCTGTGGAACTTAAATAAAATATAGATTCTTAGGCCTTAGCTCTTAAGCTTTTTAAACAAGCACCTCCTAGGAGTCTGCTGTTAGTATTCCTCAGGTCTGCAGCTGATAAGAGCAGAATTATATAACTTCTCAGTTGCAGGCACTGAACTAAACATAGCACTGATGAATTTCATGTAAGCATCCAGTGACTCCCCTAAGTCAATGAAGTGAATTGCCTTTTTAAAGCCACACTTTTATTGCTTCCATCCAGTCCTAGTAAAGGATTTGGTGGAAGGAAAGGCTGCAACCAAAATATCTTGGTGAAAATTAGTTGTTGAGCCCATTATATCTTCTCAGCAAATATGAATATTCTATGTGCAGCTGGCACTGTGGAGGCTCTGGGGACACTGGGTGAACAGGACAGACAGAATCCCTGCTGTCATGAAGACGATCTCCTATCACAGGAGCCAGATAGAAAGCAACTGATTAACATAGTACATTTGACTACAATTCTGGCTAGTGTTGTTTGTTTCTTCTGTGTTCCTATACCCCAGTTTCTCATCCAGTAGTTGAAAAATGACTAATGATAATTAATAGAACTGTGGTCTACATGATAATACATTTCTCCCAGGCAATGTGCTTTTTTATTTGTTATTAACAGTGTAAGTATCCTTGTTTATTCTACAGGCCACTGAAAATTAGAACATGAGGTTGCAAGCAGACTGTGTGTCTTGAGTCAGAGATTTTTAGTGATAATGCTGCCAAGTATTTATGGGAGTGTGGGGAATCGCCTGCTGTTCCTGAGCCTTGATTTATGGGTATATAAAATAAGGAATGTTTTAATAGGTCTCTGAGGTCACTTCAAGTACTGGGGTGTCTCTGAGTCTCTGATGGACTGAGTTGTGGGTTAACCGGGCTCTTAGGAAATGAGGCCAAGACCAGACCCGGCCCCTGACTGTGTGTGTTTCTTGCAGGAACACCATGCTGAGCCTTTGCCTTGAGAATGCAGAGCTGAAAGAGCAGATGGGAGAAGCAATGTCTGATGGATGGGAGATTGAGGAAGACAAGGAGAAGGGCGAGGCGATGGTGGAGACTGTGGTTGCCAAAGGGGGTCTGAATGAGAGTAGCCTTCAGGCTGAATTCAGAAAGGTCCAGGGAAAACTGAAGAATGCCCGCCATATCATCAACCTCCTCAAAGAACAGCTGGTGCTGAGCAGCAAGGAAGGGACTAGTAAGCTTAATCCCGAGCTCCTTGTGCACCTGGCCAAGGAGATCAACAGAATGAACACAGAGCTGGTTTACTCTCCTGGAAAGCACCAATGCCTAGAAGAGGAGGGTGTGACCACAAGGCCGTGCCCCAGACCCCGGAGCCTTGACCTTGGGGCTGCCCTCACAGTGGATGCTCACCAAGTAAGTGTGGGGTTAGATGAAAAGCCCTTGGAGAAAGGCTGGAAATGTTTACCTTAAACAGGTCTGCCCCGTGGATCAGGAGATGCCACGGGAAGGGCATCTTTGTACCACAAGTAGTGGTGATAATGTTCCTCTAACATCCAGCCTTTAGAAAGCTTTCTTTTACAACATTATCTCGTGAATATTACATGAGTAATTAACTTTCACAAATATTTGAGTGCTTAATTTTCCAGCAAGACACTAGGCATTAGGCACTGGAAACAGCCCATCAGACTTCATCTCTGCCTTTCAGATATTCAACATGGTGGGGAAAGAGGGCACAAAACCAGATCATTTCCATAGGATGCAATATAGGGCTACACGGGGCTTTAAGGCAGCCAGTCAGTGGTGTGTAATGACATCTCTTACTTATCGCTGCTGTGTACATCATAGCTCAGCACAGGGGTCTGCTCCTGAGCCTCAAAGGAACTGTCAGGATTGTCTAAGGAGAGGGGGCTGAGCTGCTGCTGCTGCTAAGTCGCTTCAGTTGTGTCCAACTCTGTGAGACCCCATAGACGGCACCCACCAGGCCCAGGCTCCCCATCCCTGGGATTCTCCAGGCGAGAACACTGGAGTGGGTTGCCATTTCCTTCTCCAATGCATGAAAGTGAAAAATGAAAGTGAAGTCCCTCAGGCGTATCTGACTCTTTGCGACCCCGTGGACGGCAGCCTACCAGGCTCCTCCATCCATGGGATTTTCCAAGCAAGAGTACTGGAGTGGGTTGCCATTGCCTGCTGAGGATTAAGTAAAATGGGTTGCAGAGGACTCTGAGAAAACAACTGGGTGGGAATGCAGGGAGAGATGAGTGGAGGTTCCCACCCCTTCTCTTTTCAACCCCTGAACAAACACTTGCTGAGGGTTCCTCACAGACTCGGGTGGCACTGTGCTGTGTGTTGTAGCAACAGAGATAAATAAAACATCACCCAGCTCTCCAGGTGCTCAGTCTGGAAGGCAAGTAGCTGCCAAGTGGGATGAGAAGTGTTACGACACACACATGGATGAAGTACACAGGGTCCGCAAGGCGAAGCGGCCACCACTGCCTGGGGAGAGCTCAGATGGCCCTGACCCTGTGCTGGCTCTTTTCACAGCTGGATAACCAGCCCCAGACCCATGACCCTGGGCTGCAGTCAGAATTTAGCCTCCCGGGATCCACGAAGCACCTGCATTCCCAATTGGCACAATGCAAACAACGCTATCAGGATCTCCAGGAGAAGCTGCTGATATCAGAAGCCACTGTCTTTGCCCAGGCCAACCAGCTGGAGAAATACAGAGTCATGTTTAGTAAGTCTTAAGTTCAACACCACCTGTCTTCTCCCTGAGAAGCTCATGCTTTGCAGATTTCACTCTTTTTTCCCAGTCTCATGGCCAGTTTAATCCTGACTCTTACCTTAGCATTGTGGAAGTGGATTGTTGTTGTTTAGTCGCTAAATCATGTCCAACTCTTTTACAACCCCATGGAATGTAGCCTGCCAGGCTCTTCTGTCCTTGGGATTTCCCAGGAAAGAACACTGGAGTGGGTTGCCATGTCCTTCTCCAGGGGATCTCCCTGAGCCAGGGCTCGAATCCAAATCACCTGTTTTGGCAGGTGGACTCTTCACTGAGCCACCAGGGAAGCCCATGGAAGTGGATACTTAACTTCAATTTGCAGATGGCAGAAACAAATAAATGAATAAAGCAAGTTTGCAGTGACAGCATAGGGGGGAAATGAGCTAACATCTAGCTTCACTGATTTCTGGTACAGTCAACAAACTGCCTTACCTCTCTCAGCATATGTTGATTGGTTCTCTTCTGCTCCTCTTTGCACCACATTAGACTCTTCAGAAGTATACCATCGTTGTTGGTCTAGAATCAGTGCTTTCTCATAGAACTTCTGCAGTGACATAAATGTTCTGTATCTACGGCACCTGTGGTTATGGAGAACATGAAATGTAGCTAATTCAATTTGGGGATATAAAGTTTTATTTAATTTTTATCAGTTTAACATGAAACAGTTACGTTTATAACACTTAACAGAACAGGGCAGATCTTGGTGTCTTTGAAACTCTGAATTAGTTCTGCTCCATTCAAACATTCCCTGAACCCCCACGAACAAAGCATTTGCTAGTTTCCCTGGGGCTTGTAGAGTTGACAGTATGCAGTGTCTGACTTAAACATGTCTGGTCCCAGGGAAGCCCAGGTTATCTCAAGCTCACCTGGTGGAGAGAGGTCCTGCTGCTGGAGCAGGTGTTTCTTCTCCCACCTCAGTCCAAAGAAGCGTCTATCCCACTCTGGGTCTGACCTCCCCAAGGGCCAGGGTGCATGCTGCTGAGGAAGAGAGTGTATGTGGGAAATTAGATCCTCTGTAGCACCCCCTGTCTGTTCCCAAGCAGGTGGATCATCGGTGAAGCAGGACAGCAAGCAGGTGCAGGTGGACCTCCAGGACCTGGGCTATGAGACCTGTGGCCGAAGCGAGAACGAGGCCGAGCGGGAGGAGAGCACCAGCCCTGGTGAGAGCTCGGGTGCGGGGCTCGCCCTCCCAAGCTAGGGGCAGCCTTCATGTTTGGGTGCTGCTGGCCAAGCCCACATCTGATGCGGAGCCAGGCTGAGGGGTGCAGTAGACTGAAGGGCGCACAGGACAGGGGGGCAGAAAGTTTGGAGAACTCATGCCCAAAGTGAGGCTGAGCGTGAGCTTGAATTTCTACAGTTAGTTTTCAACATGCTGCCTGTTAAAAAAAAAATTTCAGCGTGAACTTTAAAAAAAATAAATGTTCTTTTAGAGGAAATACTGTGTATGTGTTAGTCGCTCAGTTGTATCTGACTCTGTGACCTCATGGACTGTGGCCTGCCAGGCTCCTCTGTCCATGGAATTCTCCGGCAAGAATACTGGAGTGGGTTGCCATTCCCTTCTCGAGAGGATCTTCCCAACCAAGGGATAGAACCCAGGACTCCCACGCTGCAGGCAGATTCTTTACCACCTGAGCCACAAGGGAAGCCGAAGAACACTGGAGTGGGTAGCCTATCCCTTCTCCAGCAGATCTTCCTGACCCAGGAATCAAACCAGGGTCTCCTGCATTGCAGGCAGATACCAACTAAACTATCAGGTGGATATGCAAACTGTACATCTAAAAAAAGTGTTTTTCTGTTATAAAAGCACTGTAGCTATAGGGACATCCACCAAGTTGAAATTGAGGAGAAAAACACTGAGTAAAATAGAAGGTGACCACACCTGACTTGCAGGGCTCTTGGGAGGACAAGAAATATGGCATTTGGAGGCTAGTACAGTGCCAGCACTGAATCAAGTACTGCTTTAACTTTTGTTCTAGTAATTATTGTCCTCAAGACCTTGAAGGGCATGGCCTCCGCAGCATGCCCAGCTTTACTCAGGAGGATGTCTTTGTCTTTTCTCAGAGTGTGAGAAGCACAACAGCCTCAGGGAAACAGTCTTGATGGAGGAACTGGGCTCTGGGCAGGGACACCTGGGCTCCACAGTGGCCAGTCCCCCTGGGAAGAAGCCCTCGGAAAGCCAACTAGGGAAGCAGGAGGCGCTCCGGGCATACGGAAAGTCAGAAGACATCTCTGTCCTACGTAAAGACATCAAAGATCTGAAGGCCCAGCTGCAGAACGCCAACAAGGTCATTCAGAACCTGAAGAGCCGGGTTCGGTCCCTCTCAGTTACAAGCGATTATTCATCTAGTCTGGAGAGACCCCGAAAGCTGAAGGCCGTTGGTACCCTCGAGGGATCCTCACCGCACAGTGTCACTGATGAGGATGAGGGGTGGCTGTCTGATGGCACTGGGGCTTTCTACCCTCCAGGGCTTCAAGCTAAAAAGGATCTGGAGAGTCTGATCCAGAGGGTGTCCCAGCTAGAAGCCCAGCTCCCAAAAACTGGGACAGAAGGGAAGCTGGCTGAGGAGCTGAGATCTGCCTCGTGGCCTGGGTAAGGAGGGTGCTCTGTGGATCATTGCTTGATTGAAGATGTCTACGTTTCTGTGTGAAATAGGGAAGCCCAGGCAGGTAGAAGAGAGAACCCATTGGGGCAGTCAGAGAAGGACCTATTTCAATGGTAGTCCTGGGTGTTAAGAAAGGACACCTGACCCCTGCTGGGAGATACCAGGTCCCTGGGATTTCCTCTTAGGAATGTCTTCACACAGCGACAGGACGTATAAGTAGTCAAACTGGAGGCAGACTTCCTGGGTTTGAATCCTAGCTCCAGTACTTACAGGCTGTGCAAACCTCTTTAGTCTTCCTGAGCCTGTTTCTTTATCTATTAAATGAGGAAAATAAGAAAACCTATCTCAACGGGTGGTTATTAGGTTTAAATGAATTAATCCAAGTTCTTATAATAATGCCTAGCACATATTAAAGCTCTCAACCCTATTTGTGTAATTATTGTTTTTGATACTTTGTGTTGAAAAACACTGGACTAGATGTCCATCTCGGTATCTAGGTTATCTATGCTGAGTAACAAACCACCCCAAAGCAGGGGATTCAAACAGCAATTTATGTGGATTGGCTGGGCTTAGTAGGGGTCGCTCTCACGTCAGGTCTCTCACGCCGTCAGATGATGGCTGGGGCTGGAGTCACTGAGACGTCTGGCTGGAATGGCTCCTTCATCCTCGTGCCTGGTGACACAGTGCTCCCTGGCGTCTCTCTTTCTCCACGTGGCTTCCTGTCTTCTGGGGCCTTTGCTCCCGGCCTGGGCCTCTCATAGTGGTGCTCTCAGGGTCGTTTCACTTCAGCAGGGTAGCTGGCTTCCAGGAGTCAGGAAGTAGAAGTTGCCAGGTGAGTTAAGAGTGACTCCTGGACTTGGCGCAGTGTCACCTCCAGTGTGTTGTCTTGGTCAAGGTGGTCACAGGGCCCACACAGATTTGAGGAGGTCGAGAATGACTGCTACCTAATGATGAAAGAGGGCACAGCCACACTGTAGCCAAGCATGTGGAACGGGAGCTTGAGTAACGGCCATCTTTGCAAAATATGGTCTGAAGTAATATAGATGGTCTCTGAAGTAGAAGACATGAAAGGACTTATGCGGATTTTTAGTATTTATTGAGTACCTGCTCAATAAATCTATTTAGCATTTATTATCAACTATAAGTCTACACTCTATTGGTGCTGTAAGGGAAGTAAAATACAGCACTGTGTTTACCCCCACGGAACTTATTTTTCACTTTGGCGCATGACTAATGCATGCTAAACAGTGGAGGAATGGTGGTGTACCGTGTTGTTTGATGCAGTTTTGTCAGAACAGAATTTACTCTTAAATACATCCTTTGGTTTTGGTGCCAGAATTCAGCATAAACTGAGGAATTCTTAGAGATGCTCTGACAGAAATCTCTACAGAAGCCCCCATAGCTTAATTTTCCATTCTTACTCTTTCCTCTTCTTTCATTCATTAGGAAATATGATTCCCTGATTCAGGACCAGGCCCGAGAACTATCCTACCTACGTCAGAAAATACGGGAAGGGAGAGGTATCTGTTATCTCCTCACCCAGCACTCCAAAGACACGGTAAAGTCTTTCGAGGACCTCCTAAGGAGCAACGACATTGACTACTACCTGGGACAGAGCTTCCGGGAGCACCTCGCCCAGGGCAGCCAGCTGACAGAACGGCTCACCAGCAAACTCAGCACCAGTAAGTTGGCCTCGTGGCTTCGGGACCCTCTCAGTCACTCCCAGAGCCTAGCCCCCAGTGGCTGCCTCACCTCCACCACAGCTGCTAACCCAAGTCCTGTTTCTACTTCTTTCCCGGGGGCCGTGATGGGATCAGGACTGGCCGGTGGGCCACACAGAGGAGGAACCACAGGGTCAGAGAGCTCATGATTACAACTGTAGAAACATCATCATTTATGGAATGTGCCCTTTGGGAAAGGAGACTGAGTTCATCCAGTGTTGGGGGAGAAAGGGCGGAGGGATGGGAGGACTTCATGGCAATAAAAAGAGCCCTGAATCGAGAACTGCAGGACACAAGCTCTAGCCTGATGCTACCATTCAGTTTCTTTGGGCAAATGACTTACCTTTTGACATCTCTTGTTTCTTCGCCTATTGCCTGGCATTGCACGTGAATATAATTCAAATAAAGGACGGCACTATGCCCACTTGAACATGGGCATTGAACGTCACAGTACACAGGCCAGGAATATTGGTCATGGTTAGAGTCTTTTACTTAGAATTTCCTGAGAGCACCCAAGGGGGCACAGCAGGGTCAGTTTTGGGGGCCAAGCAGCCCACATCCCAGGTGCAGGTGCAGAGGTGGGACAGGGCTGTTGGTCACTTCCCTAAAGCAAGAGGTTCTCCGTGAAAGCTGTGAGGGGACACAGAGCTCTCACCTGGGAGTCATTCTGTGGAGGCCTGGAGCCTGGTATGTTATGGAGGGAATCTGGCCAAGTGCCTTTTAAACTTTTTTTGCATTGATTTGGGGCAAAGGAAGTCATGATGGTGATCGCCAGGTCAGGGAAGTTCTGCCTGGTGAGCGCTGGAGATCCTGCAGGTCTGTTCTCTAAAGATGCAGCCTGATGTCTCCCACGTGTCCTGACCACACACACAGTGGTCACTATTTTGCACTCGAATAGGCTCGTGCACTTGTAATGTATAAAGTGAGACCTGTTTAATTTCTTACTGTTTCTTTCTGAATTTGGTTTTCAGAGGATCATAAAAGTGAGAAAGATCAAGCTGGACTCGAGCCACTGGCTTTGAGGTAATTCAAATAGAATTTGGTAAAGTAATTGGGAACAAGGCCTAAAGGATCAAGAGGGCTCCAACTTCACAAGACAGAAGTGGGGGTGGAGGGGGTATGGAAAATACTGATTGTAATGAATTCATTTGTTCATGAAACATCTTCGTGTTCTTTCTAGCCTAATTCTTTACAATCTTTTGATAGAATTCTATTGATTTCTATTTGTATAATGATTCTCCAGGCTTAGTAACCTAGAGTCAGTCTGACCTAAAAGTAAACTTACCAAATTTCAAGGGTCCTTGGCACCCCAAGGATCTCCTCTGCTCCCCAACTCTGTGTGTTTAAGTACATGGTGCGCTTTTTGCCAAGTTGGCTTACCCCCAAGTGGAGTTAGCAGCTAGTTTAGTGGCCACACAGTTTCCTTGGGAAAGAAAGAATTGTGTTACAGTTCCTAATAAAATTCCTCAATGTTGCAGATCTTGGGAGGCTACAGTGCCTTGGAAACCAGTTTTCAATGAGTCATTGCATATTTTCTTATTATGTGCAATAAATTCAGACTCAGAGTCCTTTGTTTACTAGTTCAAATCCCTTTGTGTCATGAGTGTGTTTCAGACCACTCACTGCTCCTCAAAATATCTGCGGTGCAGGGCAAAGGAGTTTGTGTTTATCTCTAATCTGTCATAGATACACACCTGGTCTGTACCTTAATCAACCAGATGATTCTACTTACGTCCTCTTGGAGGATGTGAGAATGCCACCCTGCTGTGTTTCTCAGTGCTCACCGTCCGTTTCTGTACTTACGTTGTTGGAGACGGGGAACCAGCAGTTCTTGGACTCCAGCTGTCCTGGGGACCACGCTTGGAGCAGCAGTGCCTCAGAGGCCTGGCTGAGCCCCTGCGAGTCCTCAGCGTATTGTGTGGCCAGTGCACTGGGCACCGCTTGCTCCCCCTCCCTCTGCACCCGGCCTACTTCTCACCCTAAACCAGAGATGGGTAATTTCATTTGTTCTTTGCAGGCATGGTCCCCTTGACTTACTTAGTTTTCCTCATAAGGACTAGCTCATCCAGTGATTCTGCCTTCCCCTGTTGTCCTCCTTCACCCCACTAGGCTTAGCAGGGAGCTGCAGGAGAAGGAGAAAGTGATTGAAGTCCTGCAGGCCAAGCTGGACGCCCGCTCCCTCACGCCGTGCAGCAGTCGTGCCTTGTCTGACTCCCAACACTCTCCCAGCAGCTCCTCCTTCTTGTCTGACGAGTTGGAAGCCTGCTCTGACATGGACATCACCAGCGAGTACACACACTGTGAAGAGAAGAAAGCGTCGCCTGGTCACTCAGGTAGCCTCCACTTTCTGAGTGGAGCCACCTTTTTCTAGGCTGAGAGCAGACTTCTACATCCAGGCTTTATAGATATGCCTTGGCATGTGTCAGGCTGAACCATCCCGAGCATAGGCCCCAGTGAGTCAGGACCTTTGCTTTGCTCCTGATTCTACAAGCTGACCCTGTCCCTGGGTCTCCACTCTCACCTGGATGCTGTTGGACCAGGCAACCACAGTGGGGCGAGTGAGAAGAGGATGGGGACTTCTGTTTCCACACGCCTCACGGGCACACAATCTGTCTGATTGATCTCCTTCTGTAAGATGGGGTGTCTTATCCCTCCAGCCAGGTGCAGCTTCTGAACCCCCAAGTTTCCTTGGGTGTCCACATATGCTGCTGCACTTGTCTGCTATTTTTGGAGGTGCCTTTTTCTTGGTTTCAGGCTCTGAACCCTACTGTCGCCTCTCAGGTGGCTTTTCTCACTGAAGGAGCAATCTGCAAGTCAGGAATGAAAGCTGCTCACAGTGCTTGCGCTTGGTGCTTTCCCTGACAACAAGGCTCTGCCCTGGTTACATTGTAAGATCAGATTCCAGTTCTTTGAAGAATACCAAACATGTTCTTTCATTCATGGGTTTTGTAGATTCCAACCATCATTCAAGTCATTCTGCTGTACTGTCTTCCAAACCATCAGCAACCAGTTCATCTCAGGGGGTTAAGGCCGAACCCAGCAGCAACCCCATCAGCTTCCCAGCTCCCCAGAATCCCCCCAAGGAGGCCAGCCAGGCCCATCCAGGTATGCACTAGCCAATGGGGCAGGGGCTTCATCTCCTGTCACTCAGCTTTGACTTTTCTTCAGGGATAAGAAAAGCATCATTAGGAGCTTAGATACATTGAATCCTAGACAAAAATCAAGAGACCATTCAAATTCACTAATAGGGTCTGACTAGTCTTTAACTACCATAGAAAAATAAATAATCCACATCAGACTTTGAGCTGCATACCAATTTTGACCAGTAGTTGGCTAATCATTTTAAAAGAATCATCTTCATTTCTTTCTCTCATTTTACCCTGGGAATCAAAGAGGCAAAATGTTCCTCTCAGGATTATTGCAGCCAGAGAGCAAAAAGAAATTTCCATCTGCTGCTCTCTTGTGTGTTTTCCCCATTTTCTCTGCAGAGGAGCCTCTGTAGTTGGTGGGGCTATTTCCTTCATAGCTGAGGATGCTTCAGTATCCTTTGAAGGAATTCTGTTCGCATTACATTATCTTTCATGGTTTTATGAATGGGTCGGTGATCCTTGAGATATACATGGTGTATATCTTGGACTGACAGAGTTGTATATTTCATTTACCTGCCTCAGGTTAGTTACCAGGGGCTGTATTATCCAATCACAGCTCCACACTAGCAATGCACAGAACAGGCAAACCTTATTCTCACCTGCTGCCCCCCAACAAGACGGCTGGCTGCCTGCCTTCAGCGTGGTTGTGGTGAGGTTGCATTCAGTAGAGATGCCTACAGAAGAACACTTTTCTTCTGCCATCCTTGTCCCTCTTGAGAGCAAGTCACCCAAATCTTAAGGAAAAGAATGTGTCCAACTCTTTCTGGGCTCAAAGTTTCTGGGCCAAAATTTCCAGCTAAACCAGGAAATCATGGGGAAAAACCATTCGCCAAGCACTGTAGACATCTCTGTGAATGCTTTGGGATTAAAAAGAGCAGAAGGTCGAAGGTTTTAGAGTCAGAATACCTCTCTGAAGGAGGCCTGGGCTGTGTCACTTGGTAATTCAGGGTCTTGAACTGCTCTGATACCATGTCAGCGTCCTGGGATAAGGGATGTTTTTGGAATGTGATCACTGTCTTCTGTGTGGAACAGTCTCCACAAGTCTAGACGTTTTGGGTTCTGCTCCCTCCGTGGGCTACATGCCCTTCAAATGTTTTTAGGAAAAGGAGAGAGATTCAAATATCAGAACTTCCCAGGCTTCCTGAAATCTATAGATGGGCTGCATGATGATCACCTGTGAAGTTTTTTCTTTTAAAAAATTTTCTGACAAGAGTTTATGATTCAGTAGGTTTGCGTCAAGGATGGAAGAATCCACATATGTTAAGCATTTTTCTTAAACTATTTGAATGTTCAGACAGATTTTTGCATGCCACTGTGTCTGTCAGTTTGCCAAGGCTTTTATTTTTCCTTTGGTGAATGAGCAGTGATTTGGGATTCTCAAGTTTGTTTCCATCAGCCTTGAATTTCATGCATTAGTCATGCCAGCATCCCCACTCTCCTAGTCTACTCCTGTCCTCCTCAGGGTGAGTCCTGTTGCTTTCAGGAGTTCTAGATGTAGAGGAGTCTTGTCACGGAGGCCAGGACTGGCCCATGCTGGCAGCAGCACCCCAGGGCTCCTGAGAGCATTCAGGCAGAGCCATCCTGACCTTCCATGCCCAGATGGCTAGGATGGGGCTCTCATGGCTGCCTGAGCTATGGTAATGCTACCTTGCCTTTTTATAACCAGCTGTTTTCCAGATGAGCATAGAATGTGAATGCAGGATAGCCCTGGCAGGGGAGAAGAAGGAGCGGGTGAGATAAGCCAGCCTCTTGGGTAGCTCTGCTCCCCCTTGGCCATCTTAGTCATCACCACATTGAATGACAGACACTCCCCAGGGAGACACCTGGTCAGGAAATAGTTTCACCTTCTCAATCTTTCACCTGTTCTTTTCTCTCCCTTTCGGTCTAATGACTTGTGTCCTTTCTCCCTGACTTTCTGTTTCTAGGCCTTCATTTCCAATCCATACCCACGCTGGTTAGCCTTCCCCAGGCACCCCTGCCCTCAGCTCCACCCAGCTTCCTGCCTTTCAGCTCTGCTGGCCCTCCCCTCCCTGGCTGCTGTGAGACGCCCATGGTCTCCTTGGCGGAGGCTCAGCAGGAGCTGCAGATGCTGCGGAAGCAGTTAGGAGAAAGTGAGCACTTCCTGCTGCGTTCGTGTGCTTGCGGACGGCGGACCCACACTGTGTGTCTCTGCATGGCTTTGGCTGGATGGCAGAGTTTTCAAAATAACACAGGGGTACACGCTATCAGTGGACGACTGTGGGAGAGCTGCGCTTGCTATTTTTGGAAATATATTTGCTGTTATCTTTCTCATGTGTGTGTTTCATCAGTTAGTAGGTAACTAACTATGCTCCTATGTGAAATAAGAAAAGAACTTCACATGATGAATTTGCCCTCTAGTAGTGCTTTTAAAAAAACTAGAAAGCAATTTGAAATTACCTTATAACCATGGTCTGTGCCTGTAAAGAAGAGCTTGGATGGGCCAGAGATTGATGGTCACCATAGACCACAAGCTGAGAATGTGTACACCTTGAGCCCCATTTAGACCACATTAGTATCCCTGAAATTGGATACACTGTCTACTCTAACATTAGTTTGATTTCCAGCTAGACTGAGATCATTTTTAAGGAGAGTCTGCACATGTTCCTTCCAGCAGGCAGTGAGGTCTAAGAGGCTACCTTCTGCTACCAGTGTTACACGGGTATAGCAATCTAAGGACCTACCAACGTGAACATGGTCTCACCTTGTGTGCCAGGGCCAGGGCAGAGAACTAAAACTCAGAGAGTGAGGTTACTTGATCAAGGTCACTAGGAAGGGCGAGAAATGGGCTTGAATTTGGATCTTCTGCTCCTGGTTCCATGTTTCCATCATACCTTCTCCATCTGGAATGGTTTTGTTACAGTCCTGCTGAGAGCACAGGCTGAGCTCAGCTGAACAATGCTGGAGTCCCCTTGCCAAAGTCTTTTCTCTCTTTAGAGATGACAGCATGTGCTATTCTCTCTGAACTAGAACTTGCTACCACGCTACCATAGCAGGTCTGGAACCAACAACTGATGGATAACAAATCTGTTCCATGCCGAAAGGCACGAGTGTTCACTAGACTACTTTTCATTTCCTCACTTCCTTTTCCTTCATCTTTCCACATTGTCAAGTTGTCTTTGCCCAAAGCTAGAGACAGGAAGGAGAGCACTGTGCATGAAATGGTCTGCTGATGCGGGTTGAACTGGAGTCACAACCAGTCTGTTCCATGGGCCAGATTTTGGATGGTCCAGCCTTGGCAAGAAAGGCTGTAGCCCTTTCTTTGCCTTGTTAAGCACAGTCCTCTCCAAAGAGCTCATCAGCTCTCCTCCTGTGCTTTAAACCAAGCTTCCGAGTGGATAGTGGTGCATGGCAGCTTCTCAGGTCTCTATGGAGCTAAAATCTTCTTGTGCAAGTGTCTGTCTGGTGTTTTTGCATGGTTTAGGGCATGCGCTCTGTATTGTGTGGCCAGGGAGACTGGAACATGAGACTACTGATCCCTGTTACTGATAGATTTGAAGCCTCCTGCGACCTTGGTGAGAAAGTAAGCTGAGTGTCAACAACCACTGATTTCCCCTTCGCCTTGTGTGGGGTTGGGGTTGAAAGAGGTGTGGACGAGGTAGGGAGTCATGTCTCTTTTAAATCCTGGACTGTAATTTGCATGCTTACATTTTTAATCCCCCTCCTTAATTTCCGCTGATCCTAATGAATATCTAGTGGTTTTCAAATTGGGGAAGGGGAGATGCTTGACAATACTTCTCAAACTTTCCTGCCTTTTAGAATCAGCTAGGACGATTTTAAAACATTCAGTATCGAAGCTGAACCACATACCCATTAAGGTCAGATCTCTGGGGAACCAGGCACTGGTACTTGTTTTTACATTGTCTCAGATGATTCCAGAATGTAGCCAAATTTGAGAACAGTTATAAATAAGGATCAAAATTGGCAACTGCCAACTACATTAATCCCTCAAAGGGAGTTGGCTTGGTTGGAAGACACCAGGACCTCACTCCTCACTCCTGTTTCTTAGGCAGAGCTACCTGTTTGCTGCTCATGTCGATAATCCCTAGAAAGCAGTCTTCTGAATGTGAATATCCTGAACTATAGCCGGTTCACTTCTTTCCCTCTCTCACCCAGCTGGGATTATTTTTAAATAGAAGCGGAGATGATGGGAAGGCCCATGATTTCACAGGATCTATGAAGGCATCAGCCTATGAAATGAAAGGTCCTACCTCCCCCATGGGAGAGTGTTCATGACTCTTCAGATGCAAGTGATGACATTTCAGTTCCTTGAATCGTGTTGAGTAAGATTCAAATCACCCCTTAGCTTATACAGAACCTCCCCCAACCTCAGCAAAGAGTTCAGTCTGGAGTGACTGGGTCCACCATTCTAGCTGGATTTATGACCCCTTTCTCTTCTGACAACCCCAAAGGAAAACTAGAAAAACTGGCACTTTAGCTTCCGGAACAGCAAGTACTCCCAGGAACACAAATATTCCTGTTCGCAGGTGTGCTCAGTGCTATGGCCATCACACTCTGAACCCCTGACTTTCCCAGTGAGTTCTCCCCAGGAACTTCCCTGGACTCTATCATGAGGCATCACGGGAGCCAGGTTAGGGCCACAGGACTTTCCTGTTGTGTCCATGGGTGACTTTGTTCACCCCCTACCTCTTGTGTCTCTTGCTCACAAATACACGGGGTGAGAGTCGCAGCGTCCAGGGTCTAAGTCTCCATCTCACTGGTGTTCCGCAGCCGCTGAGGCCTCCGCCCGTGTGTCCCCGTCAGTGTCCGTTCTCCTCAATCACGCGCTTCCTGGCTGATCCTTGTGTTCACTTCTGCTTCTCACTCATGTTTCCTTCTGCCCAGGTGTCACCAGTGTTCATCCTGCTTCCCCAGCCACATTGCCAACCAACCATACAGAAGCCAGACCTTCCCACTACCGCAACCCTACCAAGCCCCTCTGTCCTCCAAGCAGCACCACCGAACTGGGCAGAATCCTGGAGCCTGGGTACCTGGGCAGCAGTGGCCAGTGGGACATGATGAGACCTCAGAAAGGGAGCATATCTGGGGACCTATCCTCAGGCTCCTCCATGTACCAGCTTAACTCCAAACCCACAGGTAAATACAAAGCCGAGCAGGTCAATTGTTTCTCTAAACCATATGGAACCTCTTGCATTTACCAGTTACCCTGGCAAATGGACATGTACACTTACAACTCCCTTACATGCACCCCTATATGGGAGGAGGCCCATGGGGCTTGCTTAGTACCAGCTGTCCTGTGTTTAAAACTAAATTACTCTTTTATTAGGGTAAAAGTGATAGGTTATTTAATTTTAAACCTTTTTTTTTTTTTTTTTTTTGTTGGGGTATACCCGATTAACAATGTTGTGATAGTTTCAGATGAACAGCAGAGGGACTCAGTGATACATACACACATAACCCATTCTGCCTCAAACTCCCCTCCCATCCAGGCTGCCACATAACATGAACAGAGTTCTATGAGCTATATAGTAGTTCCTTGATGGTTATCCATTTTAAATATAGCAGTGTGTACATGTCCATCCAAAATGCCCTATCTCTTTCCCCCATCCTTCCCCCTGGCAACCATAAGTTTGTTGTCTAAGTTTGTGAGTCTCTTTCTTTTTTCTAAGTAAGTTCATTTGTATCATTTCTTTTTAGAATCCACATATAAGGGATGTCATATGATATTTCTCCTTCGCTGACTTCACTCAGTATAACAATCTCTAAGCCCATTCATGTTGCTGCAATGGCATTATTTCATTATTTTTTATGGCTGAGTAATATTCCACTATGTGTGTGTGTATACATATATATATATATATACACATACATATATATATGTTGCCGCCATTCACTCTTTAAACAAAGTCACCTGAGCTCCCATATGCCCATGAGAGAGGACAGTGATGTTTAAGGGTCTTGCTGAGAGGCCACTGGCAAAGCCCCCAAGTGGGCCCCAGGGTGCTCCATCTCCACCTCTTCCTGTCCTCCTGGGTGGCTCAGGGGCTGACCTGCTAGAGGAGCATCTTGGTGAAATCCGCAACCTGCGCCAGCGCCTGGAGGAGTCCATCTGCATTAACGATCGCCTGCGGGAGCAGCTGGAACACAGGCTCAGCTCCACTGCCCGCGAAAGCGGTAGGAGAGGCCCAGGGCCTCCTATTTCCGGTCTACTTAGGGAGAATCTAAGGTTGCCCTAGAGAAGAGCGTCACAGATTTCAAAGCACTGTGGTCTGCTTTCCTCCACTTGCTCCTTACAGTCAGCAAGGCAGGGGGCAAGGACCATTCCCCTCCCCTTGTTGCTGTATCTGAGCTCAGAGAGTAGCTCTCCTCACTGCAGATCTAACCAGATCTACTCCCCAGAATCCTCTGACTTCTCCTTCACCCTAAAGCTACTCACTTGCTGCCTGCTGACTTCTGTGCCCTGGTTCTGTGACTGGCATGTGGTGGAGCCAGGTCTGCAAGGCCTCCTGCAGCCGCTCACCAAAGTGGCCTTCCTGCCCACACTCTCCCCCAGGCTGCTGACACCGGGAGGCCGGCCTTTCCAAACACCCTTGACCTGTCCACACTGCAGCAAGAGCAGCTATTTAGGGAACAGAGCCTCCTGAACTGCTCACCCAGGGCACATGAAATGCATGCAAAGAACTCCTGCAGAGGAGCCACAGGAAAGCCAGGCATTCAGCCCAGCAGACTTCGTCCCACCAGGAGACAAGTCCTCAGGGTTTTCTGCTGGGTTGGGACAGTGTCTTTGGAGGCAGAGAACGAGCAAACAGAGATCCTCTGTTACACAAATGTGTACCTTACCTGCTTGCACTTCCTCGGACAGGCTCCACCTCTAACTTCTACAATCTGGGTCTGGAGTCCACACCTCAGCTTTCCAATGAGAACAGAGTCCTTCGGGAAGAAAACCACAGGCTTCAGGCTCAGCTCAGTCATGTTTCCAGAGGTGAGTGCCAAAAGCCACAAACTGTGGTCAGTGTTGTATCCCTTTCTTCCCTGGCCATACCCATCACCAACTGGAGAACCTAAGAGAGGAGAAGGTGGAGAGAGCAGAGCTACTCAGACCCACCAACACCAAACTCCCATAGCTTTTCTCACTCTAGAAAGGGCTACTTGCTGACAATCCCGAACCGTGGGCCCTCAGATGCCTAGGCTCCAGGGAGGAGGAGCTGTAGGAAAGCCACTTCTGTGCGACCCACGTGCAGTGATTCAGTCATTAGCCACCAACCTGGACACCAGTTAGTGCCCGTCCTACCTCCCCACACTCACAGCTGGTTTCAGTCCAGGAAAGGGAGGAGCAGGAGGCCTACACACCCTCTCAGCCTCTTCCAAGACCTCGCTGAAGCTCCCTGTGTCCCTCTCGTGCTGATGTGCTGTGTCTCCTCTCCATCTCCCTCCTCCTACACTCAGGGCTCCTCTTTGGTCCCTGGTCCTCATGACTGTGTCTGGAGGTGCTAGAAAAACATCTTCCAGAGCTTTCTCAACACTTTTGAGTGGGCATCCATGTGTGGGCATCATTTCCTTTTGGGCCTGGGGGGCGGGGGGTGGATGCTGACCTTAGTGTTAATTGAGTTAATGAAATCAATGTATTTTCAATCACAAATTATTTTTATTTACAAATACTTATTGAATATCCAAACAGACAAAGAATAGTCGCTAAGAGGATTAAGCCCAGAATGAAATAATGCTTGTAGGAAAGGAAAAAGACATTAAGAGAGGTTTCTACATAAGCCTCTTGATCCTTGGCAAAACTCGCGAGTAGATTATTGCATAGAGGGTATGTGAGTACTTAGAAAATAGAGTTAGGAAGCAAGAGTGTGTTCCCTAAAACCAAGGTGGGCCATACTGAATCACAGCAGCAACCTCTTTCTGCAGAGAAAGAGGCTCCCACTCCTTGGAGCGTGTGGATGTAACAGCAGACACTGGCTTTGTCTCTCAGGCAGCATAAGCTGGCCTTCCTTTCACCTTAGTTCTGTTTGTCAGGATGGATGTGCTTGGGCTTAATCTTCCTGCTGACCTTTGACCCTATGATATAAGTACTCCTGTGTCCTGCTTACCAGAGCACTCCCAGGAAACAGAATGCCTGAGGGAGGCTCTACTGACCTCTCGATCCCGCCTTCAAGAGCTGGAAATGGAGCTGGAGCACCAAAAGGTGGACCGGCAGCAGCTACTGGAAGACCTGAAGGAGAAGCAGCAGGAGATCTTGCATTTCCAGGAGGAACGACTGTCTCTCCAGGAGAAAGACTCCAGGTTAGAGGGAGCCCGTTGCAAAGGAAGACGGCCGTATTTTCAGATTTAGAAAAAGGGGTATTGGCAAGTCAGTGAATGGTCCTTTTTGGAAACCTTGATATCCCCTCTGCTATTTCAGATTTATGGGTAACTTTGAACAGAAGGAAGGACTTCTCTGGGAATGACTTTTTCACTCCAAAGTTGAGAGAGTAAAACCCTCTTATGTAAGGCTTCAGCATATCAGATTCTGGAGAAAGTCCTTCCAGTGAGTTTTAGGATATGAGTCCCATCATAACCTAGGAGGTCTACACCAGCCTTGATGCTGCTTCCCAGCATAAACCCTGTAATAATTGCTGGACAACATGACAAGACCCAGTGGGGCAGCAAGAACACCAGGTGGTGTGTCCCAGGTGTGATGGCTAACCGCACAGCTCTAAGCAAAGGGACGTGACCTCCTGAGCCTCTCTCGCTACATCTGTGGAATAAAGGCAGTGGTCTTCATGACACCTCAGGAGACATCTCGGGCTAAAATTCTCTGATGCAAAAGTTGGCTCAGAGCCTCTTGCCCTGATAGGAGTCCACCTGCTCAGTGGACCCTTGCTTCTCCCTTGCCAGGCTGCATCATAAGCTGGCCCTCCTGCAGCAACAGTGCGAAGAGAAACAGCAGCTTTTCCAGTCCCTCCAGTCAGAGCTACAGATCTATGAGGCACTTTATGGCGACTCCAAGAAGGAGCTGAAAGGTATGTTTTCCCTTCTTCCCCACCCTGTGGGCTTCTTGTTCTTGCTAAAGCTTCCGGTGAAGTCTACCTTGGGAGTTCTGGAGATCTTGGAAACTTACTTTGTTCTATCTGAGAAAAAGCCTCAGTCATTGAGGATCCCAATAAGAAGAGGGGAACGCTCACACACAAAGCCCAGATGCTGGTTACAAGAGCAAGGTTTAGCCTACAGATCCTTAAAAATAGGCTACAAGAGTCAAACTTCACCTACCTGGATGGTCTGAGATAAGTTAATCAAAGTTAGATTATGCAGTGATTTTAAAAAAATGCAAAGAACCATTCTGGTGGCATCATCATTTGAAAACGTCTCAGATGTGAATTCTGATCACCCATGCAGACAACCAGCTCCCACACTGACCTTTCCCCAAGTGAGAAAGAAGTTTTCTTTAAAGACATTTTTATTCTGGGTATAATTAATTTATCAGAAAAATAATTTGCAGATATTTTTCTAAGTCCTTTTAGTGTCTTTGGAAGACAGTACTTTTTAGATTCTATTGAACATCAAATTTTTTTCTTGTATTGTTTATGCTTTTCTTTATGTCCTAGCGAAGAAAGCTTTGTCTATCTCAAGATCATGAAGATTTCCTTGTATTTTTCTTCCTGAAGTTTTATAGTTTTTGCTCTTATGTTTAGGCTTGTGTTTCATTTTGAATTAATTTTGTATATGATGTGACAAAAAGGTTAAAGTTCTTTTTTCCCCATATTGATATCCAGTTTCTCCAGCACCATTTGTTACAAAGAATGTCCTTTTCCCATTTAATTACCTTGGCAGCTTTGTTGACAATCAATTGACCATAATTTCTGTTGGTAATATTTTGTAATTTTTGGTATTTTCATCTTTCATATTTTAACTTTTACATAAATATTTCTCATGTGTGGGATAACATTTTCATTTCAACTGCCAAGTGACTTTTTTGCTAGGATATAGAAACACAACTGATTTTTCATCACCACGACCATCCTCAAATTGCTTGGCATCTCCATTGAAAAACAACTGCCGAGGCAAAAAAATCACTTGCCAATATGTGTGTGAGTCTACTTCTGAATTCTTCACTCTCTTCCATTAATCAATATGTCCATTCTTCCACCAATAACAAACTCTTCATTGTTAGAGTTTTATAGTAAAATCTGAATTTGTTTGGGTAAGTCTTCACACTTTGTTCTTTTTGTTTCTCTTTTAAAATAAAAAAAAGTATCGGAGTATATTTGATACACAATGTGTTAGTTTCAGGTGTACAGAAAAGTGATATACATAGACATATATCCATTCATTTTCAGAATCTTTTCCCATATAGGTTATTACAGAGGATGTTTATGTTAATACCAACCTCCTAATTTATCCCTCCCCCCACCTTTACCTTTTGGTAACCAGAAGTTTGTTTTCTAGGTCTGTGAGTCAGTTTCTCTTTTGTAAATAAGTTCACTTGTATTCATTTTTTAAGATTCCATATATAAGTGACATTATATTTGTGTTTTTCTGTCTGATTGACTTCACTTAGTATGATAATCTCTAGGTCCACCCATGTTGCTGCAAATGGAATTATCTCATTCTATTTTATGGCTAAGCAATACTTTGGCCACCTCATGCAACGAGTTGACTCACTGGAAAAGAGTCTGATGCTAGGAAGGATTGGGGGTGGGAGGAGACGGGGACGACAAAGAATGAGATGCCTGAATGGCATCACCGACTCGATGGACATGAGTTTGAGTGTACTCCGGGAGTTGGTGATGGACAGGGAGGCCTGGCGTGCTGTGATTCATGGGGTCGCAAAGAGTCAGACACGACTGAGCGACTGAACTGAACTGAATAGCCCATTGTATACATGCACCATATCTTCTTTAATCATTCATCAGTGGACATTTAGGTTGCTTCCATGTCTTGGCTATTGTAAGCAGTACTGCTGTGAACATTGGGGCACAAGGATCTTTTCCAAGCATGGTTTTCTTCAGATTTATGCTCAGGAGTGGAATTGGTGGATCATATGGTAGTTCTATTTTTAGTTTTTTACGGAACCTCCATACTGTTCTCCCTGTGTCTACACTAAATTCCCACCAACAGGATAGGAAGGTTCCCTTTTCTCCACAACCAACCTAGCATTTATTGTTTGAAGATATTTTGATGATGGCCATTCTGGCCAGTGTAAGGTAGTACCCCATTGTAGTTTTGATTTGCATTTCTCTAATAATTAGCCATGTTAAGCATCTTTTCATGTGGTTTATCACCATCTGAAATGTCCTCTTTGGAGAATGTCTATTTAGATCTTCTGTTTTTTGATTGGGTTGTCTGTTTCTTTGATATTGAGCTGCATCAGTTGTGTGTATAATTTGGAGATTAATCCCTTGTCAATCAATTGATTGCAAATATTTTCTCCCATGCTGTGGGTTGTCTTTTCATTTTGTTGATGGTTTCCTTTGCTGTGCAAAAGCTTGTTAAGTTTAATTAGGTCCCATTTGTTTCTTTCCATTTTTATTTCTTTAATCTAGGAGATGGATCTAAAAAGAACTTGATGAGATTTATGTCAAAGGGTGTTCTGCTTCGATTTCCCTCTAAGAGTTTTATAGTATCCAGTCTTACATCTAGATCTTTAATCCATTTTGAGTTTGTTTCTGTGTATGGTGTTAGAAATGTTCTAATTTCATTCATTTACATGTAACCGTCCAGTTTTCCCAGCATCACTTATTGAAGAGACTACCTTATATACATTGTAGTCTTGCCTCCATTGTTGTTGATTAATTAATCATAGGTGCATGGGTTTATTTCTGGGGTTTCTAGCCTGTTCTATTGATCTGTCTTTGTGTCAGTACCATACTGCTTTGATTACTGTATCTTTGTACTGTAGTCTGAAATCAGGGAGCCTGATTCCTCCAGCTTCATTTTTCTTTGTTAAGATTGCTTTGGCTATTTGCGCTCTTTTGTGTTGCTATACAAATTTTAAGATTTCTGTCCTAGATCCACAAAAAATTCCATTGGTAATTTGATAGGGGTTGCATCAAATCTGTAGATTGCCTTGGGTAGTGTAGTCATTTTGACAATATTGATTCTTCCAATCCAAGAACATGGTATATCTGTCAATCTGTTTGTGTCACGTTTGATTTCTTTCACCAGCATCTTATAGTTTTCAGAAGATAGGTCTTTAGCCTCCTTAGGTAAATTTACACCTAGATATTTTATTCTTTTTGATATGATGGTAAATGAGATTGTTTCCTTAATATCACTTCCTGACCTTTTGTTGTTAGTATATAGAATTGCAAGATATTTCTGTGTATTAATTTTGTATCCTGCAACTTTACCAAATTCATTGATCAGCTCTAGTAGTTTTCTGGTAGCATCTTTAGGATTTTCTATGTGTAGAATAACCAGTCCATCCTAAAGGAGATCAGGGCTGGGTATTCATTGGAAGGATTGATGTTGAAGCTGAAACTCCAATACTTTGGCCACCTGATGTGAAGAGCTGACTCATTTGAAAAGACCCTGATGCCGGGAAAGATTGAGAGCAGGAGGAGAAGGGAATGACAGAGGATGAGATGGTTAGATGGCATCACCGACTCAATAGACATGGGTTTGGGTGGACTTCAGAGTTGGCGATGGACAGGGAGGCCTGGCGTGCTGTGGTTCATGGGGTCACAAAGAGTCGGACATGAGTGAGCAACTGAATTGAACTGAATCATATTGGGCTTCCCAACATGGTAAAGAACCCACTTGCCAATGCAGGAGACATAGGTTTGACCCCTGGGTCAGGAAGGATCCCCTGGAGAAGGAATTGGCAACCTACTACAGTAGGAAATCCCATGGACAGAGGAGCCTGGTGGGCTAGAGTCCATGGGGTCACAGAAGAGTTGGACACAACTTAGCAACTAAACAACAACAATCATGTCATCTGCAAATAGTGACAGCTTTACTTCTTTTCCAATCTGGATTCCTCTTGCTTCTTTTTCTTCTCTGATCACCAAGGCTAGGACTTCCAAAACTATGTTGAACAAAAGTGACAAGAGTGAACATCCTTATCTTGTTACTGATCTTAGAGGAAATACTTTCTTTTTCAGCTTTTCACTGTTGAGTATGATGTTAGCTGTGGGTTTGTCACATATGACCTTTATTATGTTGAGAAAGGTTCCCTCTGTACCCACTTTCTGGAGAGCTTTTATCATGAATGGCTGTCGGATTTTGTCAAAAGCTTTTTCTGCATCTATTAAGATGATCATGTGATTTGTGTTCTTCTATTTGTTAATGTGGTTTATCACACTGATTGATTTGCGGATATTGAAAAATCTTTGCATCCCTGGGATAAAGCCCAATTGATCATACTATATGATCCTTTTAATGTATTGTTGGATTCAGTTTACTAGTATTTTGTTGTGTCATGTTCATCAGTGATATTGGCCTGTAATATTTTTTGTGTGTGGCATCTTTGTCTGGTTTTGTATTAGAGGAATGGTGACCTCTTAGAATGAGTTTGGGAGTGTTCCTTCCTCTGTAATATTTTGAAATGGTTTCAGAAGGATAGGTATTAACTGTTCTCTAAATAGAATTTGCCTGTGAAGCCATCTGGTCCTGGGCTTTTATTTGTTGGAAGTGTCTTAATTACAGTTTCAGTTTTAGTAATTGTGATTGGTCTATTTATATTTTCTATTTCTTCCTGGCTCAGTTTTGGGGGATTGTACATTTCTAAGAATTTGTCCATTTCTTACAGGTTGTCCATTTTATTGGCATGCAGTTGCTTGTGGGAGTCTCTTATGATCCTTTGTATTTCTGTGGTTCTATTGTAACTTCTTTTTCATTTCTAATTGTATTGATTTGAGCCTTCTCTTTTCTTCTGATGAATCTGGCTAAAGGTTTATCTATTTTGTCTATCTTTTCAAAGAGCAAGGTTTTAATTTCATTGATCTTTTCTTTTGCTTTGTCTCTCTTTCATTTATTTATGTTCTGATCTTTGAATTTTTTCCTTCTGCTACCCTTGGATTTTGTTTGTCCTTTAGTTGCTTTAGTTATAAGATTAGGTTGTCAGAGATGTTTCTTGTTTTCTTAGGTAAGATTTATTGCTGTGTTCCATAGGTTTTGGATCATCCTGTTTTCATTTTGTTTCTAGGTATTTTTTTAAATTTCCTCTTTGATTTCTTCAATGATCCATTGGTTATTTAGAAGCATATTATTTTTCTTCACTTTTTTTTTTTTTACAGTTTTCTTATAGTTTATTTCTAATTTCGTAGTGTGTGGTCAGAAAAGGTGCCTGCTATGATTTCAATTCTCTTAAATTTCTCAAGGCTGGCTTTCTGGCCCAGCATATGGTCAATCCCAGAGAATGTTCCATATGTAATTGAAAAGAATGTATCATCTGCTGCTTTTGGATGGAATGCTGTAAACTTATCAATTAACTCCATCTGGTTTAATGTTTCATTTAAGGCTCTTGTTTTCTTACTGATTTTCTGTTTGGCTAATCTGTCCATTGATGTAAGTGGGGTATTAAAGTCCTCCACTATTATTTGTTACTGTCAATTTCTCCTTCCATGGCTCTTAGAATTTGCCTTATATATTGAGGTGCTCATGTGTTGGGTGCATTTATATTTACAACTGTTATATCTTCTTCCTGGATTGCTCTTGTGGTCATTATGCAGTGTCCTTCTGTCTCTCTTGTCATATATTTATTTTAAAGTTTATTTTGTCTAATACGAGTATTGCTACTCCAGCTGTCTTTTGATTTCCATTTGCGTAGAGCATCTTTTTCCATTCCCTTACTTTCAGTCAGTATGTCTCTAGTTCTTAAGTGGGTCTCTAGTAGACAGCATATATATGTGTCTTTTTGTATCCATTCAGTCAGTCAATGTCTTTGATTAAAGCATTTAATCCATTTTCACTTAAGGTAATTACTGATACATATGTTCTTATTGCCATTTTGTTAATTGCTTTAGATTTATTTTTGTAGGTCTTTTTTCCTCCATTCCTCTTATATTCTCTTTTCTTGTGGTTTGATGACTGTCTTCAACGTTGTGTTTGGGTTGATTTACCTTTTTGTGTGTATCAATTGTAGATTTTTGTTTTGTGGTTACCATGAGGTTTTGACATAGCAGTCTATATATAAACAAGATTGTTTTAAATTGTCCATCTCTTACTTTCAAATGAATTTCCAATAGCCTGCTTTTATACTCTGCACTTCTCATGATTATTGATTTTGATACCGTATTTGTGTGTGGATAATTCTCTACCTTTACAGTATGTTTACCTTTACAATATGTTTGCCTTGCCAATAAGCTTTCCCATTTGTAATTTTGTTTCTAGTGGTCTTTACTTTTCTGCCTTGAGAAATTTCCTTAGCATTTGTTGCAAAGCTGGTTTGGTGGTGCTGAATTCTCTCAGCTTCTGCTTGTCTGTAAAGCTTTTGATTTCTTCATCACATCTGAACAAGAGTTTTTCTGGGTAGACTATTCTTGGTTGTAGGTTTTTCCCTTTCATTACTTTAAATATATCATGCCACTCCCTTCTGGCCTGCAGAGTTTCTGCCAGAAATATCAGTTGATAACCTTATGGTGATTTGCTTGTATGTTATTTTTTGCTTTTCTCTTGTTGCTTTTAATATTTTCTCTTTGTCTTTTATTTTTCCCAATTTGACTAATACATGTCTCAGAGTGTTCCTCCTTGGGTTATTCCTGTATGGGACTGTCTTCACTTTCTTGACTTGAGCAACTGTTTCCTATCACACATTAAGAGTGTTTTCAGCTATTATCTCTTCAAATATTATCTCAGGCTCTTTCTCTTTTCTCCTTCTGGGACCCCTATAATACAAATGTTGGTACATTTAATGTCCCAGAAGTCTCTTAAACTGTCCTAATTTTTTTTCTTAAAAAAAAAAATTGAATGTATTTTATTAAGACTAGTTCTGAATGGAAAAACATAGCGAAAATAGTGCCTTTGGCATCTTATTTGAAGCTTTCTGTTCCATTCTATTCCCTCATCTCCCTCTTTCATTTTATGTCAAGTTACAAACTTGGTTTCATGGTAATAAAATCAAAGCTTTAGGCCTCTGGCATGCTTTCATGGAAAGTTTTGTTGAAATGGCTCCAGTAAAAAAACAGGGAGACCGCCTTGTACTATGGGCCCACTGATGGGATTGGCTTTGTACTTGGATGCCAGGTAGACATCTGCCACCTTGGTGTCAAAGCCACCTCCAGGACTTGGACTCTATGAGTTTATGTCCTCACAGCAGCAGATGGTATTCCAGGGATCACCCTTCCTGTAAGGGTCCTCCTTGTAATGTGGATTCTTTATCCATGGGGAAGAAAAGGACTTTTGAAGATTGATTCTTGAGAAATGTGCTGCTGCTGCTGCTGCTAAGTCGCTTCAGTCGTGTCTGACTCTGTGCAACCCCTTAGATGGCAGCCCACCAGGCTCCCCTGTCCCTGGGATTCTCCAGGCAAGAACACTGGAGTGGGTTGCCATTTCCTTCTCCAGTGCATGAAAGTGAAAGCATGATATATTTCATGGATTCAATATCAGTCACTTTTCCTTGGTCACACCAGAAGATTTTAGTTCATGAAGCCGGGTGGTAAAAGTAGTCCAAACCCAGCTTCCTAATCAGCATTGGATACTCACTCCAGTTGTAGACTTGTTCACGGAAAGGAATGTTGTAGGAGGGCCAGTATCCTCTCCACAGAGCATTAGTTTTAAACTGTCCTTATTTTGTTTTCCTCCTTTTGTTCCGGCAGTGATTTCTACCATTCTGTCTTCCAACTCACTTATCTGTTCTCCTGCCACATTTATTCTGGTACTGATTCCTTCTGGTGCCTTTTTCATTTTAGTTATTGTAAAACTCTGTTCTTTATACCTTCTAGCTCTTTGTTAAACATTTCTTGTATCTTCTCGATCTGTGCCTCCATTCTTTCCTGAGATTTTCAATCATCTTTACCCAACATTACTCTGAATTTTTTTTGGTAGATTGCCTACCTGCACGTCACTTAGTTGTTCTCCTGGGGTTTTATCTTGTTCCTTTGTTTGGAACATATTTCTCTGCTGTCTCGTGTTGTCTGAGTTTCCGTGTGTGTGGTCTCCTTTCCACAGGCAGCAGGATTACAGTTCCTTTTGCTTCTGATATCTGCCACCTAGTGGGTGAGGCTGGTCCAGGAGATCGTTCAGGCATCCTGGTGGGAGACTGGTGCCTGCCTAGTGGTGGGTGGACCTGGATCTTGCCCCTCTGGTGGACAGAGCTAGGTCAAGGGGTATGTTTAGAGGCATCAATGGACTCCAGATGACTTTATTCAGCCTGTCTGCTGATGAGTAGTGTTGTGTTCCCATCCTCCTGTTGGTAATCCTGAGGCATCCCAGCACTGGAGCCTATAGGCTGTTGGATGGGGCCAGGAATCGGTGCCAAAGTGGTGACCTCCTGGAGAGCTTACATTGTTGAATATTTCCTGGAGCTCCTGCCATCAGTGTCCATGTTCCTACCGAGAGCCAGGATACCCTCCAAGACCTGCCCAGGTTTCTGTGGAGTCATTGCTTTGGCCTAGGTCCCAGTGCTCATGAAACTTTGTGTGCACCCTCTAAAACTGGAGTCTCTGTTTCTCCCAGCCCTGTGGAACTCCTGCACTCACACCCTGCTGGCCTTCAAAGCCAATGCTCCAGTAGCTCCTCCTTCCTATTACAGATGCCCAGGCTGGGAAGCCTGGTGTGGGACTCAGAATTCTCCTGTGGGAGAACTGCTGCAATGTATTTTCCCGTTTGTGGGTAACCCACCCAGCAGGCATGGGATTTGATGATATCATGAAGGCACTCCTCCTGCTCTCTCTCTGTGTCTTCTTTGTCTTTGGAGGCAGAATATCCGTTTGGGTAGCTGCCAGTGTTCTTTGTTGATAGTTGTTTAGCAGTTAGTTGTGATTTTAGTGTTTTCATAAGAAGAGGTGAGCTCGTCCTTCTACTCTGCCACCTTGTCCTGCACTCCTCTTCATTTATTCATTTCGTGAGAATATTCACATAGCTCACTGCAGAAATAATGTGTTTGGTTAAGGCCGGTGGCTCTGATGCAACTGGATGCAGGTATCATATGGTATATGCATCCTGTTACCTTGATAAAAACGGAAACAAATTCTATCTTTTTAAATACATTTGACTTCAATGTTTTTAGATGAGCAATTATAGTCTTATAGAATAGTTCTTAGATTTCTTCTTCTCCCAGTACATAGAGAAAGGCTATGGCTGGTGAGTGCAGGTAAAAAAGCAAGTAGAACTTGAGAAGTCCAATTAGTTATGTTCTCTCATCTATCCCTCTCATTTTTTTTTTAATTTTAAAAATTCATTTATTTATTACTGTACTGAGTCTTCATTGCTGCACAGGCTTTTCTCTAGTTGGGATGGATGGGCTTCTCATTGTGGTGGCTTCTCTTGCTGCAAAGCACAGGCTCTAGGCATATGGGCCCCTTCGTTGTAGTTCCCAGGCTCCAGAGCACAGGCTCAGTAGTTGTGGCCTGTGGGTTTAGTTGCTTCATGGCATGTGGGATCTTCCTGGGCCAGGGACTGAACTCACGTCTGCTGTGTTAGCAGGCAGATTCTTTACCACTGAGCCACCAGGGAAGCCCTATCCCTCCCATTCTGAAGTGTTGCCCAAAGGCCTGATGCCTTCTTCTTCCTCTCCCCTTTGATTCCTGAATGTGGAGGTCATCACATCTCCCTCAGTCTGTGCACTTCTCCAGCTTAGTACTGATCTTCTGCCTTGAAAGACCCTGCTCTCTAGCCTGCAGGACTAAGGTTAATAGGGAGGAGAAATATTAGGTTTGACTTCATCTGACAATCCTGTGCCCTCTAGATGGACAAGGGTCATTTGAGTCTCAAGGAAATTCCAGGCTGGAGTGTGTACCATCTTAATATATTCCAGTCCTCACCCAGGAAAAGTGACATCCCCATCACGGCAGGGGGTGTAATGGTTCTAAGCAGGTTCTAAGCCACATTACTCCTGGGGTTGTGAGATTACAGTGGGGTCCTTGTCAGAAAGGAACATCACAGAAGAGTGTTCTGACAGATGCTTGGAAACACTTGGTTCAGTGCCACCAGACCTCTCTCTCTTCTCAGCTTACACCTGGGATGCCTGTCACCAAGTCCCTTTGAGCAGTGACTTGAGCCACCTGGTTGCAGAGATCCGAGCTTTGCGAGGGCAGCTGGAGCAGAGCGTTCAGGTGAACAACTCTCTGCGACTGCAGCTCGAACAGCAGTTGGATGGCGGTGCCAGCAAAGCCAGCCTCAGCTCCTCCTCCATTAGCCAGAAATTCCCCACCAACACTGACCCTGGAAACAAGCAGCCGTTCTTTCAAGGTAGGAAGGAAAAGGGAATCATGAAGCCCTCAGCCAATGGGAAGGTCCCCAGGATGTGTGTGGTGGAAGGGACAATATTGCTTCTTCCACACTCCTTAGTGTCAGGGTGAAGTCAAAGATGCTTCAGTACAGCGCCTTGAGGGCATGGAGTTTAGGGTCCGATCCGGATTCTGAGTTTGCCACTTACATGTTGTTTGCCTTAGGTAAACTCCTCAAGTATTTAAGCCTCAGCTTCCTCATCTTTAACATGAGGATAATAATAATATAAACTATTATGTGGAGCATTAAATGAAATGATTTACAAGTGCCTGATACCATAGTGAAGTGAAAGTGAAGTCGCTCAGTCGTGTCTGACTCTAAGCGACTCCATGGACTGCAGCCCTCCAGGCTCCTCTGTCCATGGGATTCTCCAGGCAAGAGTACTGGAGTGGGGTGCAGTACTCAAAACAATTAACAGCTGTATGTGTTAATGCTTATTCCTTATGTTTGTGGAGTGTTTTAAAATTTACCATGTTTTCAAATAATTTTTCAAATAATTTCGTCAGAGCTAGTGCAGGATTTACCATCTCTGTATTTCACATGAGAAAATCTAGGCACTGAGACGAGTCACTGATATGCTGAGGTTTGTGGGAGTGAACAGGCCCGCCCAGGATTCAGAGAAGCTTTGATTTGCTGTGTTCCTGCTCCCTCGTTATGCTCTGTCTCGGTGTTGCTTCTCTTCCCTCTCAGGCTTTGCCCTCTCAGCGCCTCCCCACAGCAGCAGCCAGGACTCATCCCTGCCAGCTCAGTCACTCCTCCTCATCATCACACAGCAGAGAGGCCTGAGCTAGAAATCCGGTTCTAAGCCACATTTGCCTGAGTAGGATCATATCAATCTCTTCGTGATATTTTCCAGGTTGCGATCTGGTCTCTAATAGGGCATCTCAAACTCACCAAGGCTTATGTCTCCTATTCTTCTTATCCTAGGACATATTTTCTAGTACTGACTCATCAGAACAGTGATTAGAGTGCAGAGTTAAATCCCCATAAATCCACTCACTTCTTGATCAAATATTTTAACATATGTACTGCATGTTTTTATGCATATTTATATTTAGTTACAAAGCATTGTATTAGACATACTGCATACAATATTATATTCAAATCTGGGATTAGAAAAATACACCTAATAATTTTTTCAAACTACAAGTTTTTTTCTCGTGGAACAGCCTTCACATCTTATTTCAAAATAAGTGATGAGTTTGCTGTTGGTTTTGATTGTGGTATATGGGTGATGACAGTATGAGAGGAGAGTCATGGTGCTTTAGATCTCCAGTGGAGTGGTGTGTTCCAGGGTTCATAAAGCTGTGGCTGTCTTTACTCCCTAGATTCGGTTGCCTCCCCTCCAGTTCGGGATGTGGGCATGAATTCTCCAGTTCTGGTCTTCCCCAGCTCTTCTTCTGCGGCTCCTGGCCCAGAGACCACAACCTTCAGTAGGACGAACGGTAAAGAGGGCAACCACAGGACTCAGGGTCTGATGATGGAAAGTTATTAGTACAGTAACTTTTGGTTCTCTGTATACACATTATCTGAATTTAGAGATTTTTCTCTGCATGTCCCAAGGTCTTTAGCCCTACCATTCCACCTCCTGTGGCTGCCTTTTCTGTCACTACTCTTCCTCCTATGGTTTTCCTATTGCTCTGGCATTGCTTCACTGTACTGGAACCTCTTCCTTCTTCAAAGTGCTCTCTGTATCCAGCTTAATTTCCTTGTCTGTGTCTTCTCAACCCCCAAATTAAAAAAAAAAAAAACCAAAACATTAATGTCTGTCCTGAATGTTTGTCAGTAAGGATAAAATTTACCTCCTGGCAATTTTATGATTATGAGATGCTGAGAGAAAGACTATAATAATATAGAACCGAAAATATGTATGGACTTCACAGGTGTGCTTTCCAAAACTGTTGATCTTGTCTCTGGCCTCTTTTACTATTTGATGTCCCTTTTGGATTGGACTGAGGGTGACTATGAATAACAGTGGGTTCTTTGTTGTTGTGGTTTTATTCTTCAGAGCTGGGTTTGGATGCTTCTCCAGTAACAAAGAAGCCTCTCAAGCTGGAGGGTGATGCTACTGATGGCTCCTTTGCCAATAAGCATGGCCGCCACGTCATTGGCCACATTGACGACTATAGTGCCCTAAGAGAGCAGATTGGGGAAGGCAGACTGCTGGTCAAGAAGATAGCATCACTTGTGAGACCAGCCTGCAGCTTCTCTGGTCTTGAAGCCCCAGGCATAGAGGTAATCCCATTTTAGCTCTTAGGTGCACCTTTTCCTTAAGCCCTTTCTTCTTTTGATTTTAGCTCCTTCTCCCACTATCTTTTTTCCTGCTGCATATCTCTCACCAGCTGAGGATGTATCTTCCATTTCCATCCAGCTAGGCCTTCTGTCTTCACCAGCTTGTTTCACGACAAGCTTTGTTCTGTTCCAGATGTAGCTGACTCTGTATTTCCCTGAGAACCACAGAAAAGCATGTGCAGCTTTGCCATCCTCATCAGCAGAGCATGTTAAGCATCAGCATCCTTGCAGTGCTGTTTGGTAGCTTATTATCTGCTAAAGTCACACTGGGATATGATCATTTGTGGGCAGGATAAAATCACTTCATCAGTTGCCTGGGAATTGAGAATATTCATCCATATGGGTCAGATGTGTGGAAGGGGTGAGGAGAGTGGCAGCCTTGGACTTCTCTGCTCAGGCCGAGCAGGAGAGGAGAGCAGGCCACAAGGCTTCTCAGAGTCTTTCCCCAGGGCAGACCTAGGTACCAGCCGCTGTGCAGTCGAGCTCCAGGAGCCCCGACACGTGAGAGGGAGGCCCACACCTGAGTCAACAAAGGCAACAAGGGGCTCCAGGCACAGTGCTGGCAGTGCCGTGGGTGTGACGGAGTGAACCCAGAAGTGGCGATGATCCCAGAAGGAAGGTGACAGGCTCATGGGGGTTAGGGTGCCCCTGGGGGATGTGCAGTTCTCTGGGAAGGAGAACATGCCAGGTAAAGGGAGCAGCTCTCAGTCCTTCGAGCTACAAATGGTGCAGCCCATTTGAAGCATAAGGCCTGATTTAGGGAAGGGCAGTGGATTTAGGGAAGGGCAGTGGGGGTGGGGGTGCAAAATAGGGACCTTAGAACTCCAGAGCACGAAGCAGGACTAAAAGCTAAAAAGTGTGGAATCAAATGAACTCTCACAAAGTGGGAGGCCCTTGCTGAGTCAGAGAACCTCGGCTTCCAGGTTAGAAAAAGTCTCACAGGTTCAAGCAAGCCTGTGGCCGTACCTCGCTCACAAAGGAAGCCAAGGCCTGTGCTCTCTCAGCCACAGGGATGCCCATGGCTACCGCCCCCTTTCCCAGGTGATGGGCAGCGAAGGCATCCAGGAGCTGAGGAGCAGCGCCACCGCCCTGCACCACCGGCTGGAGGAGTCGGCCTCCCTCCTCACCATGTTCTGGCGAGCAGCCTTGCCAAGCTCCCCCGGCCCTGCTCTTGTGGGCAAAGTGGTAAGAAGCCAGCATCCTCTACCGGTTCTTCCCCCTAACTAGCCTTCTAACTCCTCGGCCTGCAGAGCCTGAAGATCAGGAGCCGAATGGGCAGTTGGGAGAAGGGGACATGAGGCGTATGTCCCTGGAGGGAGACCTCTCCTCTGTGGTGAGCGCTCTCTGTGCAGGTCTGAAAACATCCCTTTCCTCACAGCCTGAGCCCCAGGATAAGGAGCCAAACAGGAGAAGAAAAGAACACAGAGGAGGCAGAGACATGAGAACCCTGGTAACCCACAAATGTTCCATCCCTTTAACTTTCTGAAGTTCAGCTGAGCTGAGTTCAGGGCCATTTAAGACATCAACGCCTCCTTTTCCATCCTGAGCCCACTCCCACTCACCCCCAGGTCCACACAGGCAGACAGGATCACAGAATGTCACCAGGAGTGGAACAGCCCTTTTTACCCACCCACTGAAATCCCAGAATAATTTCCACTTAAACCTGTGTCTCTGGGTCAAGTCTGATGAGAGTCAGCCTTCCCCAGGCACTTTCAGATCTCAGGCTACTCTGGTTGATGATCTTGGATTAGGTAGATTTCAAAAGCCCTCCTAGGGTTGTCACTTCAGACTAGTATCAATGATAACTTTAGGGGATCCAACTTTGCTAATTCCAAGGAGGAAGTATTTTGCCATCCTGAAGTTGGCAGATATATTTACAGACTTGTAGACTGTCTCAGGCCAGTCCTGTCTCCCCAGGCATAATATTCCTAATGACCAAGTTTTGATGTCCAAGTGATATAACTATATCAGCACTAAATCAGAGCTCTTACTCACAGCTGGGAGTTTCAGTGTGGCCTGGACTCAGCTTCTCTGCAGCAGTTGGAGTGTGGCCTGTGCTCCTTTGCACAGGAGCTTCCAGGTCCTCAGTGTTCCCACCTCATGGCCCACCCTGAGCCATCACCTGCTGGAGGGTTTTAGAGGCAGGGAAATCTGGTCCAGAAATACTTGAGAAGATTGTAGAATCCTATTTGTGGTTGTAAAGAGCCACAAATCACAGGGTGCTTTAGGCCTTCTGACCACTGACAGAACACCTGTGTTTCTTTCCAGGGAGAGTCCATGAAAAAGGAGCTTCTGGAACTGAGAACCAAACTATCCAAACAGGAGAGTCTCCTTCAGAGTACATCTGAGCGCCTGAAGACCGCCAACCAGCAGAAGGAGAGCATGGAGCAGTTCATCTTCAGCCAGTGTGGGTGCCCTGGGACAGGGAATGGGACAGGAAATTGGGGGGCCTTCCAGGCTCCCCACTTGTGCTGTGAATGGACAGTGACCAGAGAGGCTAGGGGATGGGGGAGACTGATGTGACATCCCTGAACCTCCTGTGCCATCAGTAATCATAGAGGCAGAGGAGGAGATGTGAGGGGTGAAGAGGAGCAGGAGACCCCAAGCTGAGTGGCCAGAAAGACAAACTTTAGAACACACACACCCAAGACAGATGTGGACCCCGCTGGTAATTTCTGCCTTTGGGAACTGTTTTGTTGTTTCAGTGACCAGGACACACGATGTTTTGAAGAAGGCAAGGACTAATTTGGAGGTAAGGAATCACTGCACCAATCAGAGCAAACTGTCACCGTCTGTATCAGAATGCACAGGTGACTCCTGACCTGCGCTGACCTTCCAAGAGGAAATTGCTGGTCCACCTGTGAGAGCACAGGTTCTCAATGAACATCCCTCTAGATTCCATCCCCATCGGTCCTCCCACCCTAATCAGAAACCTCCCCTGACTTCTCAGTTCACTCTCACTTTGTCATCATCTTCTCTCTTGACCCCAATTCTCTCTCCTTTTTGCCATGTCAGGACTGGGGAGAAATGCAGTTCAGTTGATTCTCAAGGTCAGAGGACATGTGGGGTCTGCCTCTGAATGAGCTTTCCAGTAAAGGAATCCTGAGGCCAGTCATGGGTTCCAGGGTTCCTATGTCACTCCATGAAAAAATGATGGAAAGATGCCACCTAACAAGTTGATTTCACTGCATAATATTGGGCTGAAAGCAGCAATTTGATTTCGACATATTTTTCTTTAGGAAAAAACATAAAAAACATAAAACATTGGGTCTTATTGATCTAAAAGAGAACTTGGTAATAAGGAAAAAGATGAAACTTAAAGGGAAAGATTATCCATAAGGCAGGCATTCTCTACATTTATTTAAAACACCAATGCATTCTCTAGCAGCCACTTTGAAGAAAAACGTGGTGTTAGAAATGGCTTCGAAGTAAAAAACTAAGCCTTTTACCTTGGACTTTAAAGCTTTGCCATAATCATTTGAGTCCATTCCTAGGAATGTTCCTAAATTGTAACCTAAAAAGATGTTGACCCCACAGTGTGAAAAGGGGTTGGGCCATAATTTAACCCTGATTTTTTTTTTCCTGCTAATTTCTTCTGATTCCTTTCTTTCCTGAGCCTTTTTAGAAGAACTCTTACAAGACTGCTTCTGTAAAGCCTTATTCCTGTCCCAGCAAAGGTAACCCACAGCCTTTCATACTCGCTGGCTTGGAAGTCTCCTTCCCACTTCTGCTAGGCCACTGGAAATGGACCAGGGCCCAAGTTCTAATCCCAGGCTTGTCACTAACTGGCTGTATGGCTTTGGCTGGCCCCAGTCTCTGTGAGACCGCTGACCCTCATCTGGAAGAGGAGGCACTAGACTTAGATGATTTCTGAGGGCCCTGCTGACTTGCCCTCCCTCCACCCCATCTCCTCATCAAGTACACAGAACATAAACTTAACAAGGGGCCTGCCTCTCAAAATATCCTCTCCTTACAACAGGCCACTTCTGTATGTGCCTGTTTCATGCTAAGCATATCTTTTCCTGGGAAATGACAAAAGTCATCCTCTTTCTCCCAAGCAAACTGGAGAGCAAGCTGGCCCCTGAAGAGGGAGTGGTAGGGTCTGGCCACCATGTGTGCAGTGGCTTTGAGCAGAGATCTGACCACAGGTGGCGTGGGAAGGTTTCACTCTAACCTGGTGGCGCCAGTTGCTCTTCCAGACCTCAGCACCTCCCTTCAGCTTATCCTCTTGACAGGCTCTCACCATGATCCTGGCTTCATCCTCAGCCCTCTCCAGCCTCAGTTAGCCACCAGCAGGACCTGATAATAGACTCTTACTTCCATTGTGTTCCTTTGGTCTCCAGGTGAAATCCCTAAGGGCCCTGCCATGCACTCCAGTCCTGTGACCCTTGCCTTCCAGGAGACATGCAAGAAGCGAAGCCACCAGAGGTCCTTAAAACAGCAGGAAGGATGGGCCTGCACCCTTTCATCACAGCTCCCTGTCTGCTGAGGAGGATCTGGGCCCTCCTCCACACCTACTGGAGGGTCTGGAAGGAGTCAGAGATATGGCCTCGTGGGCAGGGTAAAAGGCAGAAGGCCTTTCCTGCAGTTGAGGAATAACCAGCCAGGGTCCCCTTGGCTCAGCACTAAGGAAAACGTGCCTAGTTAGTAGAGGACCTTGTGACACTGCTTCTGAACACCCTGTGGGCATGGGAGCCAGCCACAGACGTTTCTAGACTCATCACCTGTCCTCAGAGGGTCAGCTCAGGGGAAACAGGACCTGCTTCCCCACAATGCAGCGTGTGGTCCCCACATTGGAGCTCCTCGGCAGATCTGAAAGCACAAGACTGAGCAGCGGGGCCCTGCAGGACAGTGTGGGAAGGGGCCCGACTACCTGACCCAGGGCCCATGAAGCTGGGTCACCGTGAGGCTGGGCGTCAGTCAACACTGCAGCACCTGAGTACTTTGAATCCATGTGGTGGGAGTGGTGACTCCCTTCTGCCCTCTCATGCTTAGCCTAGACTTCCTGTATTCTATTGTGATCTCCAACAGCTGTACTGACTTTACATATACTGTCCCCTTTTGTCATCCCAATTTTTCTCTGGGAACTAGGGACTAATGGCCACAGCGAGCCCACTGAAAGTCTTGTGTAAAGCAAACGGGTGATCATTTTTAAGTGACGTGCAAGAGGCCCCCAGTTGTGCTCGTGCTGAAGCCTAGTCTGTGTCTTCACAGAAGTGCTTTAGAAAGTGTGTCTGTGTGTATAAATGTATGATATCTATTTATATATGTTGCCAGAGTAATATGTGGAAGGCTGACATAACTGGTGGACAGGGTCAGTGAGAGGAAATGACACCGTCTTTTTGGTGGCTATTAAAGCAAAATATGTATTAAAAAATAGTTTTCTTTGCCTGCTTAGTTTCCAGTTTCTATACCAGCCTGCAGGGTGAGTATGTAAGAAGAGGAAAGACAAACTGTCACTAAAAAGCTCAGCATCTGAAGCAGAATCAAGATGCTGTAGTAGCTGGTATGGAGATCCCCTCCCCAACAAACACATCAAAAACAAATTCACATGTGGGACACTTCTTAATAGAAACGAACTGGAAACTAGCATAACTCCTGAAAACCAAAGCTGCAAGAAGGATCTACATATAAGTCGGTAGGATGGGAAAGAAAAGAATCAGGTCAGGCCCTGGGCCCCTGGGAGGGATCCACAAAGAGAATGTCCACAAGGATAGACCCCGGCCCTGGAGTGAGCAGGTCAAGTCACAATTTGGGCATCCCAGTCCCGGGGTCCTGCAAGGAGTGGCCCAGCCCCCTTGCCTCCTGGGAAGTCTGAGACAGAAGGTTTGGAGAAGTCTAGACTCTACTCATCAGGAGCACATCCTGGGTTGCTGACAATCAGGGTGGAGAGTCGTGCACTGTGAGCAGCCTCCCTGCTGTATTTCCCAATCCAAAGGGGCCAATGCCCTGGCTCCACTCACTCCACACCACAGTCTGGCACAAGATCTTGGCAGAGACTCGATCTAGCTTTGCAGAGACAGACCAGGACAGCTGGGGGGTAATCCCGGAATAGCCTCAGACGCCACAGTCAGAGAGGGCTCAGAGCAACAGGAGCAGATGCAGCAAGCATTAGTGTGTGCACGGGGCGCCACAACAGGAGCATGCGAGGGCCAAGGGATGATTCCTGAGCAGACAGGCCCCGAGACAGGGCGTGACCTAACTAGGCAGAGACAGCCCAGAGGCCCTAGGGTGCGGTCCAGCTGGGGCTTCGATGGCCATCACGAACACACCACACTATGTATGTAGGGGTTTGTCTTCCAGCTTAGCACTAGATCTGGGCAGACAGGTCCTGGGTGAGGTCTGCCACAGAGGCAACCCAGATCTCAGGCAGCAGTGCAGCCACCTCAATCCTTGCAGCCACAACCCCCAACCTCCAGCCCCAGCCCACTCGACACCACAGCCTTATACTAGATCTGAGACAAACAATAGGGACATAAGCTTGGGCTGACCCTGAGTGGAGCTGCAGATGTATATCCTGTGTGAGTACATGGCCCTCACTTGCTTCACCACTCACTTCCTTTGGGGCAGGCATGCACTCAAGGGCAAAAGCCTGATTAAACCCAACCCTCAAGGCTTCTACTCCAACACTGGGGAACACACCCTGCCCTGAGACAGCCACGATACAGATGAGAGAGGAAGACCACCTCACATCCAGCACAGGCTTTCGATACTCCACCACCAGTCACACCCCACTATCGAGGGGATAATGATCAGCACAAACTGAGGAAAGACATGACTGGCATCCATCTGAAACCAGCCCTCACACCAGAAACATGAGACTCATGGAGGCTACACAGGGACACTCCCACATAAAAGCAGCCATTCGAGACCACACTGGATAACTGTTTCTCCTAAAATCATACAGACAGAGAAAGTTAAGTAAAATGAAAAGGAAGATCTACTCCCAATTAAAAGAACAAAAGAAATTCCCTGAAAGAACAGATAATGAAACAGATCTCACCAGTCTACTAGACCAGGAGTGCACAAAGGAGGTAATAAGATGATAAAAGTTATTTATGACAGAATCGCAGCCAATATACAACTCAATGGTGAAACACTGAAAGCCTTCTCACTAAAATCTGGAACAAAACAAGGATGCCCATTCTCACCGCTTCTATTCAACAGAGGATTGGAAGTCTTAGCCATAGCAACCGCACGTGAAAAAAATAGAAGGCTTTCAAATGGAGGGGAAGCTTTAACACTGTCATTGTGTGCAGAAGTGATGCTGTGTATGGAAAAGCCTGTGGACTCCACACGGAAACTACCGGAACTGACACAGAGTCAGTGAGTTCGCAGGATCCAAGATGAACACACAGAAATCGGGGGCGTTTCTTTACTCCAACACTGAGACATCAGAAAGGGAATGTAAATAAACTGCACCTTTAAAAACTGCAATCCCAAAAATAAACTGCTTAGGAATAAACCTCACCAAGGAAGTCAAAGATTTCTATGCTGAGAACTATACAACATTAATAAAGGACATTGAAGATAGTTCAGAGACATAGAAGGATATCCCAGCTCTTGGATTGGAAGAATTAATATTGTTAAAATGGCCATACTACTCAAGACAATCTATGGATTTAATGCAATCCCTTTAAAATCATCCATGACATCTTTCACATACCAAGAACAAATGATCCTAAAATTCATACGAAACCATAAAAGATTTAGAATTGTAAAAGCAATCGTGAGGAAAAATAACACAATCCTCCAAGACTTCAGACAATACTACAAAACAATAGTAATCAAAATTATGTGGTATTAGGACAAAAATAGACATGTGGATTAATGGAACAAAATAGAGAGCCCAGAAAGAAACCCACACATCTGTGGTCAATTTACCTTTGACAAAGGAGGCAAGAACATACATACAATGGGGAAAAGACAGTCTCTTCAGCAAGTGGTGTTGGGAAAATCGGAGAGGCGCATGTAAATCAATGAAGTTAGAACACATCCTCACACCATACACAGAAATAAACTCAAAATGGCTTAACTCCTTAAACATAAGACATGACACCATAAAAGTAGAAGAGAACATAGAACATTCTCTGACATAACCGTGCCAACATTTTCTTAGGTCAGTCTCCCAACAGAAATAAAAACAGAAATAAACAAATGGAACCTAATCAAACTTACAGACTTTTGCATAGCAAAGTAAACCATATCGAAAATGAAAAGACAACCTATAGAATGGGAGAAAATATTTTCAAACAATGCAGTCAGCAAGGGCTTAATTTTCAAAATACACAAACAACTCATACAACTCAACAAGAAACAAACAAAAACAACCCAACCCAAAAATGGGCAGAAGACCTAAATAGACATTTCTCCAAAGAAATACAGATGGCCAATAGGCACACACAAAACTGCTCCACATGGCTAATTATTAGAGAAATGCAAATCAAAACTAAAATAAGGTACCACCTTACACCACTCAGAATGGCCATCACTAAAGTGTCTACCAGTAAAAAAGGTTGCAGAGGGTGTGGAGAAAAGGGAACTCTTCTGCACTCTTGGCAGAAATATAAATTGGTGCAGCCACTGTGGAAAATAGCATGGAAGTTCCTCAGAAAACTAAAAATAGAATTACCACATGATCCAGCAATCCACTCCTGGGTATATATCTGGACAAAACTATAATTCAAAAAGATAAATGTACCCCTATGTTCATAGCAGCACTAGTCACAATACCCAAGACATGGAAAGAACCTAAATATCCATTGACGGATGAATGGATAAAGAAGATGTGATACACACACACACACACACACACAGGCCATAAAAAAAGAACAAAATCAAGCCATTTGCAGCAACATGGATACAACTAGAGATGATCATACCAAGTGGAGTAAGTCAGAAAGAGAAAGACAAATACCATATGATGTCACTTACATGTGGAATCTAAAATATAACACAAATGAACCTATCCATGGAACAGATTCATGGACATAGAGAACAGGCTAGTGTTGCCAAGGGGGAGAGGGCTGAGGGAGGTATGGAATGGAAGGCGGGGGTTAGGAGATGTAGGCTTTTATATACAGAATGGATAAACAACCCTCCTACTTGTAGTCCAGAGAACTATACTCAGTATCCTATGATAAACCATAATGGAAAAAGAATATATATATATGTATGTATAACTAAGTGACTTTCTTATAGAGCAGTAATTTATACAACATTGTAAATCAACTGTACTTCAATACAAGAGGAGGTAATAAAATGCTAACTGAAGAAAAAGTATGAACAGAAATGTAGGTCAGTGTAACAAGGACCTAGAAACCATACATATAAACCAATAAAAAATAGATAATTCAACTGCCAAGACAGAAATATAATCTAGAAGCAATTAATAGCAGATTAAATGACACAGAAGAATGAATAAGTGATCCTGAAGATCCATTCCATTCCATTCCGTCGCTCAGTCGTGTCCGACTCTATGCGACCCCGTGAACTGTAGCCTACCAGGCTTCTCCATCCATGGGATTCTCCAGGCAAGAATACTGGAGTGGGTTACCGTTTCCTTCTCCAGGGCATCTTCCCAACCCAGGAATCGAACCCAGGTCTCCCGCATTGGAGGCAGACGCTTTAACCTCTGAGCCACCATCAAATCCAAAGAGGAGACAGAAAGACAAAAAAAAAAAAAGCACAACTTACAAGACTTATGAGACAACAGAAATCATGCCAGCCTTCACGTAATAGGGATTCCAGAAGGAAAAGAAAGAGAAAGGGGGGTTGAAAATATATTTGAAGAAATTATGGCTTAAAAATGTTCAAATCTAAGAAGGAAATAGAAATCCAGATACAGGAAGCACTGAGGGTCCCAAACGAGATGAACACAAACAGATTTATACCAAGACATACCATACTTAAAATGGCAAAAATTAAAGGTAACAAGAGGATTCTAAATGCAGCAAGAGAAAAACAAGGAATCAATTAAAATATAATTTCTATAAAGCTCTCAGCTGATTTCTCTGAAGGAACTTTGCAGGCCAGAAGGAGTGGCATAATATATTCGAAGTCCAGGAAGGGAAAAACCTTCAACCATGGATCCTATACCCAGTAAAATGATCATTTAGTATAGACGGAGAGATAAAGAGTTTCTCAGCCAAGTAAAAACTAAAAGAATTCAGCGAGATTAAACCTACCCCCAAAAGAAATATTAAAGGGATTTCTCTAAAGAGAAAAGAAACAAGAATCTATAGAAAAGGAACATCACAGTTGGAAAGGTATACATAAAAGGACTAAGATCACTTAAATAAGCCAGTAGAGATTTTAAAAAACAACAAAAAAATTGTCAAAGTAATTATACATACAAATAGCAGTAAGAAGATAAGCATGAAGATGTAAAATAGGACGAAGTCACAAAATGTGGGGAAGGGGATTATAAAAATGTAGATCTTTTAGAATGTGTTTGCACTAGTATGACTTCCAATTTAAAGCAAGTAGATATAAATTGTGAGTCAACATACTTGAAAACAAGGGGTCAGTGCTTGTTAATGCATATATATGGAATCTAGAAAAATGGTGCTGATGAACCTATTTTCAGGGCAGGAATAGAGATGCAGACGTAAAGAAAGGACTTGTGGACACAGTGGGAGAAGGAGAGGGTGGGCCAAATTGAGAAAGTAGTATTGACATATATACACTGCTATACGTAAAACAGCTAGTGGGAAGCTGCTTTATAACACAGGGAGCCCAGCCTGGTAATCTGGGACAAACTAGATGGATAGGATGAGTGGGGTGGGAGGGAGGTTCAAGAGGGAGAGTATATATGTAGTTATAGCTGATTCACATTGCTGTATGACAGAAACTAACACAACACTGTAAAGCAGTTATCGTCCAATTAGTAATAAAATTTTAAAATAAAATTTAAAAAAATAAATGATGAAAACCCTATTTTAAAAAGATAACTGTACCACAATGTTTACCTGAGTGTTCACAGAAGCACTATTTACAACAGACAAGACATGAAAACAACTTAAGTGTCCATGGACAGATGAACGGATAAGGAAGATGTGAACAATGTAGATACACAATGGAATATTAGCTGGCCATGAAAAAGAATGAAATATTGCCATTTGCAGCAACAGAGATGAACCTCGAGATTATCATACTGAATGAAGCAGAGAAAGACAGTTTTATGATATCATTTACATGTGCAATCTAAAAAAAATAATACAAGGAATTTATTCACAAAATAGAAACAGTCTTCCATAGAAACAAATTTATGGTTACCAAAGGAGAAATAAGGAGAGAGGTATAAATTAGGAGCTTGGGATTAACAGGCACATACTACTATGTATAAAATAGATAAAAAACAAGGATTTACTGTATAGCACAGGAAACTATATTCAATACTTTGTAATAATCTATAATGGAAAAGAATCTGAAAATAAATATATATATATTACTGAATAATTTTGCTGTATACCTGAAACACAATAGTTTTTTAAAAAAGCTGTTAAAATTTAAAAAGTATATAAAGAGGTCAGGTGACAAAGAGGTCCTATCCAAACATGGCAGCACAAAGGCAGCTCCTAAAGGAAGAGTCAGCCCTAGGGAGTGATTCAGATAACTGCTTTCTTGGTCATCTGGGCCTGGAACCATCTGTGGGTGTGAGGACAAGAAGAGATAACAGCCATGAGGAGGAAATGAAGGACCTGGAAGTGTGTGAGAAGAGAAACAAGCAACAGTGAATGACTCTAAGGAAAGCAAAGGTGTTTTGAATAATGCTGGAGACAAGAAGGCTGTGATCCTTATCTTCTGGTTTAAATGCAGTCCCTGGATACACCTTGTAAGCCAGGAAGCTTTATCAGACACCCACATCACATTAGAGTGCTAGCCACAGAGAACAGGGCTCAGTAAGCCAGAGTAAAGGCTATTTAACTTCTCTCTGAAGGTCTCTGATGAAGGAGACCATCATTCCCAACAGCCCCTTGCAATTTTAGGCTTCCCTGCTCTGATCCTGCAAACACTGTTTCTCAAATCTTAGAATTTCTCCGTGCGCAGTGTTGTGTATACAGGAAAAAACATCAAGGCGGCAATATTCCCAGAAACTTTCATTTATGCAGGACTCTATTGAGGTCATTCATCAATCTGTTTCTATTTGAACTGTCCTTGGTGCTTTTCCTCATGGAAAAATGTAAAATTTTACACATTCTTCTTTACCAATCTTTCACACCCTTTTAAGTGTGAAGACAATCTGAGAATAATACTTTACTTAGCTTAAACTCACTTCCCTCGTGGCTCAGACGGTAAAGAGTCTGCCTGCAATGCAGGAGACCCAGGTTTGACCCCTGGGTTGGGAAGATCCCCTGGAGAAGGGAAAGGCAACCCACTCCAGTATTCTTGCCTGAAGAATTCCATGGACAGAGGAGCCTGGCAGGTTACAGTTCATGGGGTCGCGAAGAGTCGGATATGACTGAGTGACTAATACTTTCACTTTGCTTTAGCTTAAGCTTATGACTAGTCAATTTAGCAAAGGTATATTTTCCCCAACTTTATTATTCCTGATATGTCCCATTATAATGTTGACTCAAATTCCCCCCTTGGCAACACACTGGATTTTATGTAACCTTCAGCCAGTTTGGGCATGCCTATTTCCCTATTTCATCCTCTGTTAACTGTAGTTTTTAAGTTTCTATGAGAATTAGACTCTGTATGTGTAACTAATGAATTTTATTACAATTCCATAGGATCTCTTTCCTACTTGTCAGAGGCATCTTAATATTTCATATGTATCTCCTTAAGTACAAGTAGTAAACCAGACGTTACTTTTATTTAACTTGGGGAAATCAGTATATTCAATGGAGAGGATGCGAGGGCAGTTTCTATGCAACAGTTGCTGGATCTACCTGGGTTGGCACATACCAGGAACCTGTGGCTGTGTTTCTCAGATGTACATGGGGAAATATAAGCCAGGATCAGAGGTGAAAAGGATATATACCACGCAGGCACAAGAATGTTTAGAGGCACTGCAGCTTGAGTCAGGAAGAGAGATGTGGGCAAAAAAGAGAGTCATCTTCTAACCTACATTATCCCATGGTTTGTGAGTCCAAAATATGGGAAGTTCTCCTGATATATGTGTGTCACTATAACTGCTGGGATTGGCTAGGCTGGTGGTTTCACAAGGGTGACAATGGCCACAATATCCAAGTGTTCCACTAAGCACTTAAGACTAGTGAAGTGAAGGAAGGAGTGACCAAATTGCTCTCAATGCTGGGACCCCACGTCTCATTACATTTCAATTCAGTTCAGTTCAGTCGCTCAGTCATGTCTGACTCTTTGTGACCCCATGGACTGCAGCACGCCAGGCCTCCCTGTCCATCACCAGCTCCTGGCGTTTACTCAAACTCAAGTCCGTTGAGTTGGTGATGCCATCCAACCATCTCAACTTCTATCGTCCTATTCTCCTCCCACCTTCAGTCTTTCCCAGCATCAGGATAATTTCAAATGAGTCTAGGGGGAACATCAAAGGTTGTATTTTGTCAGCCTGCTTATTTACATGCAGAGGACATCATATAAAATACAAAACTGGGTATGCAGATGACACCATCCTTATGGCAGAATGCAGAAAAAGTGAGAGTGAAAAAAGTTGGCTTAAAACTCCACATGCAAAAGACAAAAATCATGGTATCTGGTCCCAAAACTTCCTGACAAATAGATGGTGGAAACAAGGGAAACAGTGACAGACGTTCTTTACTTGGGCACCAAAGTCACTACAGATGGTGACTACAGCCATGAAATTAAAAGACTCTTGCTCCTTGGAAGAAAAGCTACTACAAAGCTAGACAGCATATTAGAAAGCAGAGACATTAGTTTGCCAACAAACGTCCCTCTAGTCAAAGCTATAGTTTTTGGTCATGTATGGATGTAAGTTGAATCATAAAGAAGAAAAGTTGCTCAGTACTGTGCGACTCTGCGATCCCATGGACTGTAGCCTACCAGGCTCCTCCGAGGCAAGGGTACTGGAGTGGGTTGCCATTTCCTTCTCCAGAGGATCTTCCCGACTTGGCGAATCAAACCCAGGTCTCCTGCATTGCAGGCAGACGCTTTACCCTCTGAGCCACCAGGGAAGCCCAAAGAAGGCTGAGCGCCAAAGAATTGATGCTTTTGGAACTGTAGTGTTGGAGAAGACTCTTGAGAGTCTCTTGGACTGCAAGATCCAACCAGTCAATCCTAAAGGAAATCAGTCCTGAATATTCATTGGAAGGACTGATGGTGAAGCTCAATCTCCAATACTTTGGCCACCTGATGCGAAGAGCCAACTCGCTAGAAAAGACCCTGATGCTGGGAAAGGTTGAAGGCAAGAGAAGAGGACGAGGTGGTTGGATGGCATTACCAATTCGGTGGACATAACTTTGAGTAAGGTCTGGGAGATGGTGAAAGGCGGGGAAGCCTGGCGTTCTGCAGTCCATGGGGTCGAAAAGAGTCGGACACGACAGAGCGGCTGAACAACAAAACAAAGCCATACTTTCCACCGCTCAACGCTTACAGAATTTGGCACGTTTGAACAGTCCTGTTATTGCTGTAAACCGTTCTTTGTGCCTAATTTATCTGGGCTCGCAGTTCCTCCACCGGCATGGTGCAACGGTTTGGCAGGGCGGATCCCTGGCTTCTGGTCGCCTTCCGACCAGAGCAAACGCCACGTCCCCCGCCACGAAGCCGGCGGTGGCCCGCAATTCTACCCTTGGACCTGGGGTACCAGGCATGGGACAGCCCACGAGGTCCCAAGGGCTCTTCTGAGGAAGTTCAGAGTTCCCAGGGCAGCGGGAAGAGGACAGCTGCAAACAGGGAAGGGACTTTTTTTTTTTTTCCTGGTGGGAATTTTACCTCAGGGCAGGAAACTAGAGATACAAGCAGAAAAGGAGCACTTGGGAGAGGCCTGAAAGCCCCCACCCGTCGCTCACCGGAATGGGTCCCCTCTCTTTCCACTGCGTCCAAAGCTGGAGAGACCGCCGCCGGCGGCCAGTCAGGCGCCCCCTGGCGTCGCGGAGGACGCAGCTCGCGGCGGAGAGACGAGCGCGGGGAGGGAGGAAGGTCCTGGGCCCGCGCGGCTGCGAGCCACACGGCTCAGCTGCAGGAGAGCGAGCCGGCCGTGTTTCCACGGCAACGGTCAGCACTTGGGGAGCTGAATCGTGATCCGAGTTAGCGTCTCGGTGGGACCTTTCCCTTTCGGCCGCGCGCAGGGTCTTTTGCTGGCGCAGCCCGAACTCGGCCTCCTCCTGAAAGCCAGCTGCGCCCCAGATGCGCGCTGAGTGGACCTACCCTCCCGCCCGGCGCCCGACCCGGCCTGCTCTCGGGACCAGAACGTCTGGGTCCCGCGAAGGAGGCCCTGGGCCCGCGTGCTCGGCCGCCTCCCCCTCAGCAGTCGAGGTCCGAAGCCTGCTGCTCTGGGAGGCGCAGGTCCGTGGACCACGGGGAGGTGGGGGCCGAGCCCGGGCGCCCCCGAAGGACCCTGCGGCTCTGCCGCTCACTGGGCATCGGAGGCCCGGCCCCGCCGCCAAAGGGCGCAGCGACCGAAGCACTGCCACCGCCTGTCGGGTCGCCCTGGGTCTCGGGGTAAAAGGCAGCAGCTGCGCCCACTGAGTCCTGCCCCACGAGGGGGCTTCGGACCGCGCGTCTTGTCCCTGTGAATAATGGTCCGGGGCTGTGATGTCACTGACCAGCCAGGGTGACAGCTTTCCGGGCGGGGTTCCAGACCTGAATAGGGAGTACTATATTTTATTCAGGTGCCCTATTATTCGCAGTTTTGATTGATCCTATTTCCGTTTATTTCAGAACTTCTCGCTCCTAAGTCTCCTTTGGACAGGAAAAGCCGCTGTTAGGCTAAGACTTGAAACTAGACTCCAGGAAATCTTGTCCTTTGATCCCAAACTCAGCCAGAAAGAGGAGTCTGGGCCATGTATTACAGCGTCTGAGATCAGGGGTCGGTCACCCACGCCTTTGAGACACTTGCAGATCTTATAGTCGGGGCCAGAATAGTGAATATAGTCTATTTAGTTAGATTTGAGTTGGAAACAGCATTCACTTTTTTATCATTATAAAAATGATTTTTTAAATGTCACTTCTAGACGTTGGAAACACAATGTAACTTTTGTGGAACATCCATGTGGATGAGAACTATTAAACAGAAAAATTTATATGTACCCTGGAACAGTGGCAAAATTTAAAAAAAAACTGCTTTCCTTATTATTGGCATTGTTGGCATTTATTCTTATTCCAAATGATGTGGGGGAAAGCAAAGGAGATTGTATGAAATCTTGTATTTCTATTACTCCCAGTGTCCTTACAAACAAAAATACTGGTATACGGAAGAGTCAGATGAAAGATAAACATTCAAGAAAGCCTGAAGTTCTGAATTTGAATATATACTTTCATACAAAGATGAGTATGCATTTCCTATCGGGGACCAGCCTCGATATGACCCAGGGTATCCTCGGGATGAACGGCGTCGGCGTCAGAGAGAGAGAGAGAGAGACAGGGGCTGATGATTCCTTGGTTTACGCTGGAAACCAATAAAACCCCAGCACGGGGTTTGCTCTGTTTACGTAGGCCGCAGGCGCCCTCTCGAATCACTGGAGGCACCACACCAGGGCACCCCCTCGAGTGGGTCTTAGAAGCCCAGGCAGATAAGTAAACTCAGAGGGCCCAGTGCTCCAAGGATCTCAACCAGAAAAAGGAGAATAGAGAAAAGGATGGAAAAAGAGAAAGAACGACATGGGGAGACCAAGCTTCAGTGAGCAAGGCCCAAAACTTTATTTTCCAGTGTTGCTTTTATACCCTAAGTTATGCGCATAAGAAACAGAGAAAGGGAGGTATAGAGTCACGCCAAAATCGCGTGGGGTCAGCAGTCTTGACCCTTATCAGGATCAGGGCTTATTTTTGTGTGTCTTGTGATAAAAGTTTTAGGTGGTTTACATCCTCTTCTGGCCAGGGGGCCTGCTAACAGTTTATGGCCCTCTCTCCTAACAATAGGTTAGTTAGCAAGTAAAAGACTTTTCTTTTAAGGTGACTCTCCTAAAGTTAGGTGCATAACAAAGTTACATTCCTATAAGGCACCGGTGTAGTGAGTTGCAAGAAAGGAATTTATTAACTTAAGATCTGATGTGGTTAAATCAAAGGCTACTACTTATATTCTCTATATGTGATTAATATATTTCCAAGGATACAATAGATAGAGGAAACTGCAGCAAGCATTGATTCAACAATGAAATCTTTTTTAGTACTACTCTAATGATTTTAACTTCTTCAACAGATTCCTGTATTTTAGAATATTAGGCTTTCTGTCCTTGCATGGCTGGGAGGCTATAAACAGTCACACTCATAGTTGTAAGAGCCCGGACAAATTTGTCATGCAAGTTAGAAAGCTATCAGAGGGGCTTGGATTGGAACACTCCTATTAAGCCGAGGAGAACTTTTAAACTACAGCTCTGAATTAATGTTTTCAGAGAAAGGTGGTTGGGGGGAAGCCCCTGTAAGTATTAGAGGACTTGGTAAGAGGCGTAAGATAGTAAAGCAGTCAGACTCCAGTTTTCTTTGGGGTAGATGCTCAGGTAAGTCCAGGGGGTTCCTCGAGCCCTGATTAGCCTTTGCCCGTCAGGCCTCTTCCCCAATTGACCTTTGCCATGGGTAGGATTTCCCTCGCTGGCTCCCGGCAATTTCCTAGCTCTGTCCACTGGAAACACCTAGAAATACACCAAATCCAGTAAGCATCTTAAGGTTACAATTTGATGTGGGAATAACATTTTGCACAAAAGGAAACCAGGGATCCTTAGAAAAATGACTGAGTCCAGGTCAGGGGCAGAAAATATTCAGGATCAAAGAGAAGTACTTTGTCATAGTGTTATAAAGAAAGGTCTCAAATACCATTAGAAACTTTTCAAAAGAACTGAGGAGCCAGCTTACAGTCACTTTCACTGCCAAGAGAGAGAGAATTTGAGTATTGGTAAGAGCTATACTGCAATGAATTGAAATACTTCACTGTTTGAAATTTTGAATTCATATAAGCACATGGGGAAAAAAAGAAATAAAGGAATTGGTGACCACAGAGTATGATTGGGGCATTGCTCATTAAGCTGCAGTTCTCTTTACAGAGGGTACCACTGAGTAACTAAAAGTATTTAGTATTTAGGAGAAGTTTCTTTTTATGCAAGTATTGCAGTTAAATACTACATGATGATGCAATATCACCATTTAGTGCCACATAATCAGTAAATGGATTGAGAGGTCTTGAACTAAAAGGACTGGTAATACAATTTGAAAAAACACTCAGGACTTGATGTCCTCGTCATCAGAGAGCGCACACACTTCTGAAGGGTCTTGCCAGGACTGCAAGCGTGACTCTCATCAGTCTCTGTATCTACAGGTCCAAAACAGGGACCACTAGACCTATGGTTGTTGAGTAGTTACAAAGTAATGGGACTGAGGACCTGGATTTTCATGTATAATTCATGTGACTGTAACCTGAAAAGTTGGAGACATGCACAATATTTTCGTATTAAACACAACTTTAAAACATTGCTGGAATTATATTTCCTTTGTGTGTGTGCTCAGTCGCTCAGTTTTATCCAATTCTTTTGGGTTCATGGATCATATCCCGCCAGGCTCCTCTGTCCATGGGATTTCCCAGGCTAGAATACTGTAGTGGGTTGCCATTTCCTATTCCAGAGGATCTTCTTGACCCAGGGATCAAATCCGCATTTCTTGTGTCTCCTGCATTGGCAGGCGAGTTCTTGGGAAGCCCCATGTTTCCTTTAAGGTGTATATAGCTTTATCAGCTATGAAGAAGATTATATTTGCATTATCGTGCTCTTATACTTTTTAGTTGTCAATGTGGTTACTAGAAAATTTTAAACCACATGTGACTTGCATTTTCATTACATTAAAGCACTGCCGTATATTCTACCACCGAAAAGGAAGTATGAAGGACAGAAACACTATTAAAGGACACCCTAGTATACAGTTTAGACTGTGGGAATGCTACAGAAAAACCAACTCAGTTTCTCCAACAAGTGAATGATTTAAAGGGAAAACGAAGGACAGCAATAGACCAAGAGAGATGGAGAGCCAGGGAGAGAGAAAGCAAGGAAGGAAGGAAGGAAAGAAGAAATTGAAGGTAAGCATACATGTAAGAGTCCTTTGACTGTGTGGATCACAATAAACTGTGGAACATTCTGAAAGAGATGGGAATACCAGACCACCTGACCTACCTTTTGAGAAACCTGTGTGCAGGTCAGGAAGCTACAGTTAGAACTGGACATGGAACAACAGACTGGTTCAAAATAGGAAAAGGAGTACGTCAAGGTTGTATATTGTCACCCTGCTTATTTAACTTCTATGCAGAGTACATCATGAGGAAAGCTGGGGTGGAAGAAGAACAAGCTGGAATCAAGACTGCCAGGAGAAATATCAATAACCTCAGATATGCAGATGACACCACCCTTATGGCAGAAAGTGAAGAGGAACTCAAAAGCCTCTTGATGAAAGTGAAAGAGAAGAATTAAAGGTTGGCTTGAAGCTCAACATTCAGAAAACAAAGATCATGGCATCTGGTCCCATCACTTCATGGGAAATAGATGGAAAAACAGTGGAAACAGTGTCAGACTTTATTTTTCTGGGCTCCAAAATCACTGCGGATGCTGATTGCAGCCAGGAAATTAAAAGATGCTTACTCCTTGGAAGGAAAGTTATGACCAACCTAGATAGCATATTAAAAAGCAGAGACATTATTTTGCCAACAGAGGTCCGTCTAGTCAAGGCTATGGTTTTTCCCGTGGTCATGTATGGATGTGAGAGTTGGACTGTGAAGGAAGCTGATCGCCAAAGAATGGATGCTTTTGAACTGTGGTGCTGGAGAAGGCTTTTGAGAGTCCCTTGGACTGCAAGATCCAACCAGTCCATTCTAAAGGAGATCAATCCTGGGTGTTCATTGGAAGGACTGATGCTAAAGCTGAAACTCCAATACTTTGGCCACCTCATGTGACGAGTTGACTCACTGGAAAAGACTCTGATGCTGGGAGGGATTGGGGGCGGGAGAAGGGGACAGAGAATGGGATGGCTGGATGGCCTCACCGACTCTATGGACATGAGTTTGAGTGAACTCCGGGAGTTGGTGATGGACAGGGAGGCCTGGCGTGCTGTGATTCATGGAGTCGCAAAGAGTCGGACACGACTGAGTGACTGAACTGAACTGATACATGTAAGAGACTTAAATGCATTACCTTAGTGATTACAGTTCGTGGATTCTATTTGGATCCAAAAGAGAATACTAACTTAGAAACGATAATGGCGGAGGGGAGGGGGCTTTCCTGGTTAGGAATTTGCCTAGCAATGCAGAGGACACAGGTTTGATCCCTGGTCCAGGAAGGTCCCACATGCTGAGGGGCAACTAAGCCCACAAGCCGCAACCACTGAGTGCATGGGCAGCAACTACTGACGCCGAGAAACCAGCAAACCACAGGAGAGGAGCTCCCGGTCTCCACAACTGGAGAAGCCCCGTGCGAAGCTGCGAAGGCCCAGGGCAGCCATCAATCAATCAATCAATTAAAAAAAAAAAACCTATGTGTGCAAATAAACGGAAAAAAATGCTGCATTTTTAAAACTGGAAAATTTGAATAGTCTTTTATGATATTAAAGATTTTGAATTAATTTATGAGTATAATGCTGTGATGATAATACTTTCAAAAAGAGTTCTCATTGAGGGGAAACATGCTGACATAATTAGAAATGAAACATGATGTCTGAGATTTCGTTTAACAAAAATAGGAAAAGGCAAGTGCATGGATTGTAGTAAGACAAGTTCAACCATAAGCTGGTAATTGTAGACCATGCCTGACAAGATGGGAGTGTTCTGTTCTGTCTACTTTTGTGTACTATTGAAATCTCGGATTTGAAAAAGAATGATAGGAGAACACAGGTCCACCTAGAATAAGAGCAGCTGAACCTCTCATACAATTCTGAGGGCTAGGAGAACAGAGAGAGTCAAGGACACCATTCAAAACCCAAACAACCAGGGACCCGAGAACACTGTGGACGTGACTTGGTTTGTATTCAGCTAGGTCTGGGAGCCACACGGCAGCAGAGGGATCAACAAAGACCCTGCATATAGAGGAGCGCACAGCAGGGAGGGAGTACTCCAGACAGAACTCAGGTAGAATAACTCACGGAAAGAGCGTGTGGATAAACTCAGAGGATGTCTGAGTCATGGCTGGCTCTAGCTCTGGTGACTGGGGAATTGACAGGGAGGGGTTCAGTGCAGAGCACCGAGGGGGACAACCTTGAGGAGGCATTTACTGGGATCAGGTGAGACCGAGCTGAAGGGAGCATCCTTTGGACACTTGTGGTGATGAAAAAGAATGGTGCAACTGGCAGAAAGTAAAGGTCCTACTGGAAGAAAGAGAATCCCCAACTCAAGAGACACACCATGCCTTTCTCCCAAGTCTTAGCTCGGCTAGAGTAATTGCACAAAACAGACCTAGAATAAAGAAATCAACTAAGCCACTCAAAGCACGAATCCCTTCTGACCTGGAACAACTGACTCTCATTCAGGTAAACCTAGTCATGTGAAAATGAAAACTATATAGCAGACATTTCTTCCAAGGTGACAGGAGAAAAAAGTGTAAATTGAGAGTCAACAATTGCAGCAAATGAAAAGATTGCCTCAGAATCAATCAAAAAACATTGGGGAATGTAAAATGGCATCCATATTTTGAATTGTTCTGAACAAAGCATTTGTAGATACATACACATGGAAAAAACTTCAATATTTTACATAAGAAATACACAACACGAGATAGAAGTAGACAGGAAAGAAGAAATGAGAAATTGGAATTGACAGATAAAAAAAAAAATTGAGGGTAAAGAAAATTCTCTGGAAAAGAAAATGCTAAATGACAAGGTACATAGAGAACATATTTATCCAAACTTATAAGGGACGCTGCATTAAAAATGAAAGCATCAAACAGAATAGAAATGAACAAAAGATAGTGAGAAAGGGTCAGAAAGTCATAGAGACCTAGGGGAAGTAGACCTGGAATGGTCAGCTCTAAGACCTATTCAAGTAGAGCCGAAAGCCTTATTTTAAAAAAGAAAAAATGTCCTGAAGCTCCAGACCACCCTTTGCCTCAGTGAAGAAAAACCAATTTACATTCTACATCTCAGCAGAACATACAAAGTGAGACATTATTTTTTTTTAAAAAATCAACAGAACTCATTGTGGACAAGTTCTTTATATTTAGCCAAGGTGTCTGTACTGTTTCAAAGCAACAGAAAACAAGATTAAATATATCAAACTTAAGGAGTCCTCAGTCCATCATGATAAATCTTTAAAGACGAACTCTGATCATCAAGAATTGACAGGAAACTATGAGTTATGTACATCTGGTCATCACTGAATATATGGGATTGTAGATTTAAACCACTGTGTCATGGGCCCTGCTATGGAGGCAGCCTAGGAACACCCTCAAACTTCTGCAGGGAGGCAGCTAGTACTCCCAGAATGGGACAGCCATCCTGTGCCACCAGGGGGTCGAAAGGACCCAGTGGGCCCCTGCTCCAGCTCCTACCTCTACCCTACCAATTAGCACATTAACAAAAAAAAGGTAGGAAAAATATAGTATATAAAGGGTATACATTTGATTGGGTTGAAATAATACAATAAGGTAATAATACTATAAGGTAGGTAAAGGACACGACTGAGTGACTGAACTGAACTGAAAGACAGAAGAAAAAGCAGAATAATGTCCTCCAGCATCACAGTAGTGTAAAGCTGAAGTTGATAGAAAACATTTGAAACATATACTTCAAATATTAGAAATGTGACAAAATACTAAAGGACTAACTAAACGACTAACGTGTCAAAACTTTTAGTGCACTAACTAGCTATTCAGGCCTTCCAAAATACCCAGCAAAAGACACAGACACAAATACGCATACACAAAGAAAATAAAATAACAGAAAGAAACCCAGAAGATACTATCTACTACAAATGGGAAACATAGATGAAAAGACGTGAGAGGAGTTTAAGATACAAACTGAACAGGAGAAACAAAGGGGCTTCCCTGGTAGCTCCGCTGGTGAAGAATCTGCATGCGATTCAGGAGATCCCGGATCAATTCCTGGTTTTGTAGGATTCCCTGGAGAAGGGATCAGATACCCACTTGGGCTTCCCTGGTGGAATCCCCTGCAATGGTGACACCTGGGTTCGATCCCTGGGTTGGAAAGATCCCCTGAAGTAGAGCATGGCAACCCACTCCAGTATTCTTGCCTGGAGAATCCCCATGGACACAGGAGCCTGCTGGGCCGCAGTCCATGGGGTTGCAAAGAGTCAGACACAACTGGCAACTAAGCACAGCATGGCACATGAGAAACAAGAGTATTTATGTTATAAAAAATCATGTTAATAATGGATTGTGGATGGGGGAGGGGTGGGAAGGAGATTCAAGAAGGAGGGGACATAGTTATACTTAGGTTTGTTTCCCACTATGGTGTGGCAGAAACCAGCACTACATTGGAAAACAGTTATCCTCCAATTAAAAATAAATGCAAGAAAATCATGGATTATAACACTGAATTTTAAAAAAGCACGAGTCTGCAGTGAAACACAAAAATATTTTTAATTCTATGTTAGGAGTAGGGATTGTCTTTTCCACAGCACAAAGCTGGCAATACCACAGATATGATAATTGACACACATCAGGGATCAATAAAGGGTGGTAAAATTTTTACAGAAAGAGCACCATAGAATACAATATTGATACACCCTCAAAATACCACTAATCAAATTGCTCATTACACACACAAAAGCCTGTCTTTTCAAGAACAGATCTTATAAGCCTCTGCATAACAGTGTTCAATGCTGAAATAATAATAGTGGGGACAGGTAAAGTGGACACTCTTAGCCTCCAAACAGGCTGGGAAGTACACAGAATGCACTAGATGGTGTTCTTCGCAAAAAGGGTTCACCGGAATTTAATCATGAGGCAATGATCAGACAGCTGCAAAATGGAGACCTTTCAGTAGACAACTGACCTGTCCTCTGCAAAGAAGTCAATGTCACGACCGTCAAAGACAACTACAAGAAGGTGAGGAGATGTTTGAGGTTCCGAAGGACTAAAGAGATAAAGCAACACGATCTTTTTAGTCCTTTGGGACCTAAAACTTCTCTTCTCCTTTTTGTTGTCTTTTTGGTGCAAACATCGACCGTTTGAAGAAAGACAGGCCAGTTGTCTAGTTCAAAGGTCTAAATTCTGCAGCTATCTGATATCTACCTCAATATTAAACACAGGATAAACACTTTCAGCAAGAACAATGCGCAGTAAATGCTGTCTGCTTTGAGCACAGTCCATCTGGTGGCAAAGAATGACCGGGTTGATATGCTGTCTTCTTCCAACTGTTCCCATGCTGGTGTGTGGAGGACGACTATTTAGAGGAGCAGTATTAAGGTCTTTCCAAACTGTGTGTCCATCAAAGCACTGATCACCTTACTGAGGATTACATTCACAGGCTGATGACTGGGATTACTTGCATCAATTCTGTCCCTTGGAGTGTGGACAGTGGTTGTTGGTTGGGATGTTCATTCTCAGGAAAGGATTCCCTCCAGTGTTGCTGAGGTTGAAATCGAGTTGCTGTTGTAGATTCTTTTTCATCAAATGGAAAAGGTAATTTTATAGTGTGGTTTCTCAAATCGACAATATCTTTTTTTAGTTCCTAAAGTAATTGATATCTGTGAAAGAGAGAGAGAGAAGAAACGTGAGTCTTCGTTAGGCCCTGCTGAGCCTGAAGGGATGGCCACATGGTGACTGGGGCCAGGGGCAGACAGAGCTCCTGTTGACAGGACGAGCTGAAGGAAGAGCCACAGGCTGGCTGGAGAGGAAAGTGAGATCCATGATTGAGAAGGAATACCTCCTTAAACTTTCATCTAGCCTGTGGTGCAGCATCTAAGGAACCCTGTCCTCACCCCACCTGTGCTTGGTGATATCTCAGCTCAGAGCTGCTTCAGAGTCTTAACTGGATCCCCACCACTCAATCCTCAACAGTCATTGGACTCTTGAATCCCCTTCATCTGTATGCTTTCCCACACGTTCGGGGATGGACGTGCTGAGCATCCCTCATACACAGTTAGAAACAGACAGCTATGGGAGCAGAGGATCCTCAACTGAGAAAGACACCCTCTTCCACCTCTTCATCCCTGCCTTCTCAGGAGAAGCAGGGTCCTGGAGAGTCCTGGATGTGAGCACCAATAGGGACCTCAGAATGTATCCAAGTCTACTTCCATAATTTACAGAGGAGAGCTATGTTTTCAAGGGTCTAAGGACTATCCAAAACCACATGACTTGTTACTGACAGCTCAAGCCACAGGCCCTTCCTATATATTTACGGGAAGGGAGAGGAGGAGAGGAAAGCTCCAATCTGGAGGAGTCAACAGTTAACAGAGGCTGTTTGGTCATCCTCCTGAACAGGAATAAGGCGTTCCAGGGAAATCCTGCTCCAAAGAGACTGAGGGATGAATGGAAAGAGGGGAAACTCAAAATAAAATTCACAAAACGAGAGCAGGGAGTGTAACTTTGTGTCAAGCCATTTGCATCCCATGGACACCAAAATGTTATGAAGGTTATTTCATGCTGAATCTGCCTTAAACATTTCTAGGAATATTGTTGACATCTAAACAAATAAAACTCTGAAGTGAAAGAGCATTCAGTTTAGTTACACTAAAATCTCATCACCTTTTTCTCAAACTCTTCTCAAAGTAAGATTCTCTACTAGTATTTTAAACTACTGTATAGAAAAAAATCCACAAGAACATTTACTTCTGCTTTCTTGACTAGGCCAAAGTCTTTGACTGTGTGGATCACAACAAACTATGGAAAATTTTTTAAGAGATGCAAATACCAGACCACCTTACCCGCCTCATGAAAAACCTGTATGCAGATCAAGAAGTAGCATTAGAACCGGACATGGAACACGGACTGGTTCCAAATTGAGAAAGGAGTATGTCAAGGCTTTATATTGTCACCTTGATTCTTTAACTTTTATCCACAGTACATGATGTGAAATGCTCGGCTGGATAAAGCACAGCTGGAATCAAGATTGCCAAGAGAAATATCAATAATCTGAGATATGTAGATGACACCACCCTTATAGCAGAAAGTGAAGAGGAACTAATGAGCCTCTTGATGAAAGTGAAGGAAGATGGAAAAGGGTGGCTTAAAACTATGCATTCAAAAGAACGAAGATCACGGCATCCAGTCCCATCACTTCATGGGAAATAGATGGGGAAACAGTGGCTGACTTTATTTTTCTGGGCTCCAAAATCACTGCAGATGGTGACAGCAGCCATGAAATTAAAAGACGCTTACTCCTTGGAAGAAAAGTTATGATAAACTGAGACAGCATATTAAAAAGCAGAGATGTCACTTGCCAACAAAGGTCCATCTAGTCAAAGTTAAGGTTTTTTCAATAGTCATGTATGGATGTGAGAGTTGGACCATAAAGAAAGCTGAGTGCCCAAGAATTGATGCTTTTGGACTGTGGGATTGGAGAAGACTCTTGAGTCCTTTGGGATGCAAGGAGATCCAACCAGTCCGTCCAAAAGGAAATCAGTCCTGAATTTTCATTGGAAGGATTGATGCTGAAGCTGAAACTCCAATACTTTGGCCACCTGAAGAACTGACTCCTTAGAAAAGACCCTGATGCTGGGAAAGATTGAGGGCAAGAGGAGAAGGGGACAAAAGAGGATGAGATGGTTGGATGGCATCACCGACTTGATGGACATGAATGAGAGCAAGCTCTGGGAGTTGGTGATGAACAGAGAAGCCTGGCGTGCGACCATGGGGTCGCAAAGATTTGGACACAACCGAGCAACTTAACTGAACTGATAGAAGGGTATGTAAAAGGAAAAATATGGCAGGATAAGGCCTAACATTCATTATGGGGTTTTGGCATAAAGACTATATTCGATGAAAAAAATTTTGTTGCATCTGCTGTTCTGAGCCAGTTAGTAGGCTGTGAACATGTTTAGTGAATAGCTAACTGCAAGTTGCATGTTAACAGTAGAAAAGGAAATACTCAATTTTATTCTGGTGGCAAGGGGAGGGTCGATTATATACGTTAGGGTCTATGTAATTTTGTTTGTTTGTTTTATTGTATCTTGTACTATGAAAATTGTGAGACACTGAATCCAGAGGGATTATGTATCAAACTTAGCTATCTATGTCTCTTTTTTCTTCTCTTTCCTCTTCGCCAGGCTGTACAAAATATTTCTGTTGAGAGAAGAATGCAAATTCCCTTACTTGTTGATATTCAGCTTTTTTAGGAAGCAGCCACTCATAGGCCACGCCATATTGGTTACTTATATCCTATCAGATCCACAGTCCTTCTAATCATTGATGCATATTAGCAGAGCTTTGAAAGATACTGATATCCAAACCTCATCCCCAGAACTTTAAAATCAGAATTTCCTTGGATTGGGATAAGGCATGCATGTCACCTCAAAACTCAACCCGTGTTCATTTTACAGTAGCACCATTTAGAACTACTCACCAGGCCTGCACTATTTCACATCTCTCTTTTTATTTTCTCCTTCTAGTCCAATATGGACTTCTCTCCACTGGCCCTAAAGATCTTTTGGTCTTTCTCTGTTATTCTCCTATGAATAATTGGCCTTCTCAATTGGATTGTCTGAGGCAATGATTATCTTGTATTCTTGTGTATCTCCCTGGGTCTTCATAAATGTGGCCCAAAGTTAATTCAGTCCAATGCTGTCCTACATGCCCTGGCCTCAGATTTCAACTCAGTTCATTTTTCTGGGCTTTTACTAATATGGAGAAGGAATAATGTGAGTAAAACTGGAGAGGTCTGAGTGCCTGTCCATCTCATGCTCTCTGTATTTTGAAATCCTGGCTTCTGTATCTCCTTTTCCCCAATGTCCCTTTAGGGAGCCATTTACTGTCCTCCACCTAATGCCAGCTCCAGTGAGTTCCTGGAAGCCCCCTGCACATTAGCAAAGTTCTGCCTATCAGAGGCTGAGGGGAATCATGACTCGGGCCAGTCCAGACTCCCACCTATGGCCCAGGTTCTTATTTTATTTTAGTAATCAAGGCTTTTTCCTTCAGTCTGGGATTTCTTATTCGGGTGGATAAGCTGAGGGGTAAGGGCTGTCCTAGGTTCATTTCTCCAGAAGCCAACTCACGTGCCAGTGATTCCTTAAGACGTGATCCTGAAAGAAAGAGGCAGTGGACTTGGAGGCAGGGGCAGGGAAAGTAAGGGGAAGAAGCCAAGAATGTGTGTGATTTAAGGCCAATGTTTTCAGTGGCCTAAATACTGCTATTCTAATGAGGAGGACCATGGATCTGGGCTTCCTGTGGCTAATAGGAAAGGTCAGAGGGCATATGAGGACGGTAGCAGTGGGAAAACATAGTGGTCAGAGTCTAAACAGGAGACTGAGACAGAGGGCACTGCAGGTTGGCCGCCCCCACGGAAAAGAGAGGAAAGACCACGCAGAGGCAGTGTCAGCTGCTGAGTGAGCACATGAGGAAGAGAAACGTTAGTGGGGGATTCAGCCACAGCAGACAAAGAGCACAAGGAAGGAGCTCACGGGGTTACCTCCAGACCCTAAGCCTGAAGGCCAGGGAATCTGCACGCTAGTCTCCACTTGCCAAACAGCAGTTTCCTTCTGATAATCTTCTGTTTCAGGACACTTAAGCCTTTAATCTTGTTACAGACTGGACGCTCATGTGTGCTTGCTGTGGAGCCCTCACCTTCCAGCTTGGGAGGGTTCTTCACTCTGATGGAAGCATCCGGCTCTGAAGATAAAACCACAGCCAACAGGATCCATTGTTATTCATGATTTACAAAGACTCACTCCTTCACTCAAGAAGGACATCAGGTACAGAAAGTGTCCAGGAACAAGAAAGGCCATCTGAAAGCCCATGGGTAGGTGAAGACAATGGAGATATTTTTCTATTTTCTTTTTTACTGGTCTTCCTTGTACTTCCCAGTATTGTTAAGTGTGCCACAGGGCAAACATGTTTCCAAATGCCATAAATGAGCAAGAAAAATAAAATGGATGACAACAAAAATTTCCTAGGTAGAAAAGACAAAGGCAAGAAACTCCTACTGGACGCAGTTTGTACTGTTGGGAGAGAAGAGATGAAGCAAAGTCAAAGCTGAAGGAAAACCTCATGAGAGAAAAGAAACGGGGAAGTCTAAATTAGAAAACTTTTAAATGTGCATCAATATGCACTTCATATGTATGTAAACAGGCTACTTATGATATTTATACATACTTTAAATAAGGCATAGACAATATGATAAAAATGGAAGAAACCTCACAAGTGAGTGTGTTCATGATGGAATAAATGAATGAAGGATTTGAGCTATTGAATGGATCATTCTATTGGCTTCCTGATGAGTTGAATTTGGACAAGAAAATAGAAAAAGAAGAAGAATGAGCAAGAAGCTCGTTTGGTGACAGTAACTAGGAGATAAGGGTTGGGGGCCGGGGAGAGTCACAGTGTGACGGGGTGTGAACGTAAAGGGCATTAAAACTACCCTTTGCTGCAAAATCTGCTGTGAGGCCTGGATTTATGTTCAGGTCTCCATGGAAGGTGAGCAGGAAACAGAGTCACTGAGCCAGTGGAGTTCAGTCTTGGCTGAGAGTGTGGGAGGCCAAGCACAAGAAAAGGAGAGACAAGAGGGAAGAGAAGACAATAAACACAAGACCTGGTGGCTCTTGTCCCGCTCCGCATCCCTGCCCTCCCTGAGCACTTTCCATGAGACTCTCCACGCTGCCACAGGGGCTCCTTCTCATCTCAGCGCCACCTGAGGACCTGGGTCACTCCTCATCCTCAGATGAGGCCACAGCCTGAGGGAAGAGCACCAGGCTCCAGTGGAGGATGTGGAGAGCAAAGGAGGGAAGGCTGAACACGTCCCAGGTGAAATGGATGTGAGGGTCTGAAAGCTCTTTTAAGGAAATTTGAGCAGAGGTGGACTCGGAGGAGATGAAAACTAGGAGACGGACATGGAGATGAGTGGAGAGAATGAATTAAACGGGGGGTCATGAAAGAGCCTGACGGGTGCACTTCAAGAATGAGGGTAGCGCGTTCTTTTAAAATGAGGGGAAACTGAGGAAAGGAAACTGGATGTGAAAAGCAAACATGGGACTGAGTTGCAGGGCCAGTGTTGACGTTCCTATTGAATGTTGCTGATACCCGCTAACTGAGAGCACCCAACGGGAGTAAATTGCCTTGATGACAGACGGTGAAAGGAGAGGAAAATACTGGCCAAGCTACTTTCTGAGGAAGCAGGAGAAGATGGGGTCCGGAGAAAGTGGAGATTGTAGAGCTTATGCTGCCGTAGAGGAAACAACCATTGTGCAATCATTTGGTAAGTGTTAAAGAACCAGAAAGACACAATGCTTAGATATTATATATTCATAGTGGGGATCAAACAAATTTTAGCGAATCAGATGCCCTGGACATTATATTGTTTAAGATTCCCACCAATATGCAAAGGAGACAGAATTTTTCAAGAGTTCAGATGAGGCACGAGAGAGGCAAATACCTAGGAAGATAAATAACTCAGCTCAGGTAAACAGGCAGGAATTTGCAGAACCAGGGCCTGAGGCTGAGCTGTCCTAAGTCCCAGGCTCTTGATCACCTCACTTGTCAGAGTGTCATAGGTTTCAACTGGGCTGACCGCGGGTGTGGGAAAGGCACTCTGCCTCCTCCACCCACAGCTTTGTGATGACCAGCACATGGACCAGAGCTTTCTAATCCCCTTTTCTTTCTTACCTAGAAAGAGTGGTCCTTGGTTTCCAGAATCAGGGTTGGAGGTAAAGCCCCAGTTGGTGGAGGAAAGACCCAGCATGGCTTTGCTGTCACCACAGTCGAAATGCTGGTCCAGCTGCCACTGCAGACAATCAGTCACGTGGGTGCTTTTCTGAAGCTGTGCCTGAGAAGTTGGCACCTCTGACCCTGGGAAACTCACAGGTGCCTGGTGACAGTCCTCCCAGGTGTCACCTGAAAGTAAACAGGGCTCAGTGGGACTAATGGAAGCTTTTTCTTGTTAAGCTCTCCCAGACACCCATTTCTGCTGTCCTAGCCCCAAGAGTGAAACCAACCGATAACCCAGACAGCAAAGGCAGAGATCATTGTGAAGATGTCATATTTATGGCTGTGACTGGGGCGCTGAGAAGGCAGGTGCTGGGCTGCAATTTCTTGAAATGAGAGATCACCCACTTGAGTCTAGAGGGTTTGGGTGACACAGGAGGTCAAGCCTCTTATTCTGTTCTTAGCCTTAGTCTTGTAGCCTAGAGAGAAGGTCCTCGACAAGCCTCTAGGCACGGGGGGGAAAGAGTTGTTGATATCTACCCACAGGAATAAAAGAACAGGGAGAGGTATATGGCCTGAAGGCTTCAGGTACCACCAGAATTTGAGCTGAGAAAATACAGTCCATTCCAGACCCTTCTGAACTTCCTTGCTTGAAATTTTGCCTACCCTTCCGCTCACCCGTACATGTATATATAGAATAAAATCTATCCCCACGTGGGGCAGAGTGGGGATGGATGGTATAGCAGCTAGAACTAGTGGAGGAGAGGGCTGAGACCCCGTTGGAAACACCTTTGTGTCTCTTTAGAGAGATAATGTATGTACACTCCTTCAATACGCGTCCCTCCACTGGTGCTTGGACAGTGCTCCTAATGAAATCTGCTCATATGTCTCCTGTGAAATGAGTACATATCCTCGGAACGTGGGCTAACCAAAGACATGAAGTACCCTCCTCTGGTCCAGGCCAGGCTCATGTGAGGTCACAGCCGCCAGGGCCTGCTCTCCTCTCACCTCCCTCTTGTGCAACCGCACCCTCACAAGGTTTGTTTCTTTAACTGTCTCTCATGTATCTGTCATCTCTTCGTCTTCCAGAGAGCATCTGTGTCTGACTCTCATCAAAGATTCATCCAACCTCCTTCTAACTGCTTTCTCTGATTCAGTCCTCTCCACACTCTCAAAGGTCACCTGTCTTATCACCCCAATCCTGTTTCATCACATGCTCCTCAGTTTATGGAAATTCATCCTCCCTTCCCTGCTACACAAATCTACCTCCTCACTCGCCTTTCCAGTGCTCCTGTCTCTAGTCCCTCTTTCTTCTGCAATGTCACTTCCCACAGCTCCCTCTGCAAATCCTCCTAGGACTCAGGCTGGCCCCTTTCTGACCCCAGCCCTGTACCAGGAGCCTCTGTGAGCTTCCACGGCTTTTGCCAAAAGCACTTCTCTCAGTCTGGTGTACCCTTCATATTTCCACCAAGCGAAGTTCATTAATCGTTAATCATCATATTTTAGGACACTTAATCAGATTTGATGATAATTCATATTGGGCTGAAGGGTAAATCCTTGTACAATATTTGGTGGTTGAAAGAACTGTCAAAACTATGTATCCCCTTATTCTCCAATGTTATTTTGAATCAATGTCTAGGATTGTTTTTAATTATCATTGTGTAATTTCATCATCTAATTTTGTCTTTTCTTGAGAATGGGTTTTATTAAACCTATGCTTTGAATATTCTTTGCAGTGACAGAATATAAAATAACCAAACATTGTATCAAACATCAACAATACTGCCCAATATTGTTAGTAGGGGGAAAAGCCTCCAATGGAAGATCAAGTTGTAATTTAAAAATCAGGTGTTTGTTTTGTTTCTGCAGGGTTTCTCCTTGTACAGAGAGGATGGGGTAGACCTGACTACCTGTACCCACATGGCTGCATAACAGCTATCCACACTGTCCTCAGGTTATCATGAGAATCAGGACACAGGATGGATCCCTGTAGAGTTTAGATATTCTATTCATTCATCTCAATCCATCTGTGGGGATTTGGCCTTTCCTGGCCCACTGTGAACAATGGACTCCCACGACTGGGCCAAATCACACACTCAAACCATCTCAGAAACATATCTGAGACACATGGCTGAGCCTCACTCATCCTCTTCACAGGAACCCACACCCGGCTGTCAGTGTTTCTGAGAAAGAGCTCCACAGTTTTAATGGTTTCAGCACAGCCAAATTCAAGGTCTACCTGGACCTGTCGTGATAGCAGGTGACCTGAGGGCAGGAGATGGGGAGAGGCGTGAACTCTCACCCTGGCTGATTCTCCAGAGAGAGCCCCGTGGAGCTGTGGCTCCACCTGGAGGGGCTGGAGGAGCCGCTGGCTCTGCTCTCGGGACAGAGTGCATAGAGGCATCTGGAGCTGGCAGATCTGAGTGAGGGACCACAGGGGTTCTCCGCAGCCCTCTGGCAACTTTCTGCTGAAGATTAAGATAGTTGCAAAACATTTGGTTCAGGGCAAAGAGGAAAAGGTGGGCAACGTCTTCTCTCAGTCACTAATGCTCTGACTGCTGAGAGGAGAGGCCACAGCATGAGCCAGGGAGTCAGGCCCAGGAGAGGTCAATGTCCCACCTGCTGGTGGCCAGGAGTCTGGGGCAAGTGAAGGGACACGCTGAGCCTCAGTGCCCTGGGCTCCACTGTGAGACACCACACTACCTGAGAGGGCGTCTGGAGGGCTGAAGGGCTTACGGTGCACTTGGAGCTCGCCTAGGAAGGAGCACGGCACACAAACAGGTGTTGCCTTCCAGGTTTTTCAGTTACTGTGATTCTGAGAAACCCTTTGCTTCTCTGATCCTCAGGGAAGAATAGGAAATAAGAAAGAAACTGCTTCCAGTGTGAAAAGGCACCAGCTGACTGACGGACAAAATTTATATGCCCGATATCACTTTAAAAGAAGTCAGATACAGTCTGATATATAATGGAATTTCTACTGGTTTAATCAAGATGATCTTATGAATCAAACTCCTAACAATAAAAAGCTTCTGCTAAAGAAAAAGTAAAAAAAAATAGCCCAAAAGGATTTCATACTAGGTTTTAATCTCCACACCCTATGAACTGCCACCCAAGGGGACCTGGCTCATAAAGTAGGTCCATACCACTATCAGATACACAGGTTATCGATAGTTTCCATGAGATTATACCACTGAGATTGCATAAAACACTGAAACTATAACCCATACATAGAAGACTCCTTGTTGCTACACAAAGGATGAGACACAAGGGTGTTTCTAGACGATGGAAAAACAGAGACTGCTATTTGGCTTCATGGAAATTACAGGGCATAGGCAGATTTTACGTTCAGGATCTAGTATCTAAATGCTTCAGAGGGAGGTAGGCAGCCCACGGGCAAGAGGCCGGAGCTGGGGAACAATATAACATGCATTACAAACATGGAGCAGACTGCAATCATGAATGCAACGCCAGAGACCTTGCCAGAAACTACTCAAGAAACAAAATTGGCAAAATTTCACGAATATAAGGATTCTTCTCTTGATAGAAAGAGCTCTGTTACATAAATTCCTGCAGGTGAGACAGTGGTCGCTGAGATTCTGCCCTTATCCCTCCCCTGTCCCTCTCTGGTCTGATTTGATACCACAGGCCTGTGCTGATGAGATGAGGTCAGGTGACAGAGGGCAGCCTGGGGCAGGAAGAATGCAAAGGCTCGTGATGCCTTCTAAAAATTAAAACTGAGAACATAGTTCTAATCAACCTGAGCCTAAGAACCTGTCTGGGAGTACTCACCGTTTACATTGAGAGTCAAGAAAACTTCTCCCCTCTCTGCTGGGAAGGAGGCACTTCTGTAAGGATGACAGGAGCCTGCCAGATGATGGCCAATGGAAGCAGCCAGATAACGTTCATCCAGTGAGTCCAATTGGACTTCATTCTCTTCTACCAGCAGCTGCTCCACGCTGAGATTTGTGGGGTTGGGAGGGCAGATGGTTAAACAAGAGGGGTTAGTCAACCTGCAGCCATAGCTGGTGTTGATGGGAGGGGTAAGGGACAAGTTGCAAAAAACAAATGGGGAGTCCCCTGAAAGGGACGTATAACAATTCACCCCCCAGCCAGAACCCAATGTGGGGCCTGAAGGCACTTGCAAAGGGAAAGGGAGAGCGAGTGAGGGAGAGTGAGCATCAGATGCTCTGAGCACAGAGAAGAAATGAGTTCGAGAGAAAGGAGATGGGCCCCCCAGGACACATAGTCATGTCACACATGTCCTCAGAACATCAAGGTGACTTCAAATACACCATAAATTTTGTTGAATTTTACATGCTTCATCCAAATGAACACCAACTCTGGCAGCATAATGGACTCCTAGAACTCTTGTGTCTGCAAGACCAAGTTTTCTAATATTGCGATGTGACCTGGGTTTTTTTTCCTAGTTAATTTCCTTGCCATGAAATACCTGCCAAGGTCGTAACCCAGAGTGACAGAGGCAGATAAGTACTGCATGCTGGTTTTAATAAAAAGCAGAAAACAGAGGAGTACAAGAAATCCTGTGTCTCATCAGTAGCCCTGCTTCAACTGACTGCAAGTTACTATAACTGAGAGGGACTCATAAAGGGTGAAAACAGACAACCTTGGTACAGGGACAATTTGTGGTTGTCTGAATGGAAGAAACAGGCACGTTCAGCACTTTCTGATTCCCCTGCATGTGAGATAACCAGATGTCACCACTGATGTCAGACCCATGTTTCTCCATACTTACCTAGAAGAGATGATGTCTTGATCTTCCTCGTCAACAAGATCAGCAAGAGTTTCTATGGATAAATTCAGACAAGTCAAGAAACACTTAGTAGATGTCACTGTGTAAATTAAGAATCCAGGGTCCAATACTGCCACAGGGACAACAATATCAGCAGTGAGATGGTAGGCTATTTAAGAAGGATATTCTAGAAGCCTCAAGTTGGGTCTCTCAGATTCTCCTTGGTTTGCTTTCCTGAGCCATCAAGCAAGATCTCCCTGCCCTGGTAGATCCTCACCACAGTATTCTCTTCCAAGTCTGAGTAAAAAGGTAAAGATTCATTTTCCCCACAGAGTCTGGGAAATAGCCCAACTGCATTCTAGTAGAATAGTGTAATACTCAGGCTTTTCTCATCATATGCTGACTGCTTTATCAGAATGATGAGTGGAATGAACAAAACCTCGAATCACATGAATCCTAGTTGTTCCACGGAAACTTCAGTGATTCATCGTGTGGGAAAATGCCAGGCCTCTGCCTTGCTTCATGGAAACATAGAAGCAAGGTGATGGGAGAGGTCTTTGCATCCTGTGGTCCAGATGATTGGTTTGCTAAGAAAGCAATTTAGACGAGACCAACACTGGGGATGACAGCAGTGACACCAGAAAAGCAACAAATAATTAAGGCTGTTAGCACCCCTAGAAAGGCACAGAAATTCCAGGGACACTTTGGGTATGAAAATGGGAGCAATGTAGGCAAGAATAGACATTTCATGGGAATCAGGAAAAAATACAGTCATCTCTGGACACCTGCACTCAAACAAGGGAGTGAGTGTGTCACAGCAGCCTTGCGTCCATGATCGAACTTGGGGCCTGGCCCACAGGCTTCACCTGAATGAAGAAGACAGCACAGCTCCCAGACTCACCTGAGGTCTGTACTTAAAACTCTACCACAGAGTCTGATTCAAATCACCGTCTACAGAGCTTCCAACAGGGAGGACAAATCTCAGCACCCCAGAGGCGAGGAGTACAGAGCGTACAGAGTCTACCTGGGCGTCCAGGTGGAGTTCCATCACAAGAAAATACTCACTGGTTACATCCCGGGCATGAGAGACATCCACGCCCTCAAGTGAGAAGACAGCAGCGCTCCTATAAGGCCAGAAGGAGTCTGAGAGGCTAGGAAGGACCGAGTAAGTCAGAGCGTATTCATGCAGAGAGTCCCGTGGGACACCGTTCTCTCTCAGCTGTGGCAGCTGTCTGCTGAACCTGGTGGGGGAGGGAGGGCAGGCGATTAAGACAAGATGATGAGAAACTGTGCAGTCCTATCTGGTTCTGATGGAATGTTTGCGTGGTGAAGCACGCCGAGGGTCCGATCCATTAGAGAGAAAACTCTGTGTGTGAGACACAGCGAGGTTGACAGGGCAGAAGAAAGGAAGAACAGCAGGTGCTCAGTGCTCCGGCCAAATAACAGGCTGATGAACAGACTGAATTCCCTCTGATGGTGCAGTCCCGCCTCACACACAGGGACACAGAACAGTGGCTTTCACACTTCCATTCACATTGCATTGACACTACTGTGACACACATGCCAGCACGCTAACACAAACAGAAAGCAGATACACATCTCACTCTAAAACCACCCCTGCGGTAAAAACTGATGCAAAAAACCACTCTGACTTAGGTCACCTGGGTCAGCTGACTTGGGTTTTAAACTTGACAAGTAAATAAGAAATCGGAAACAACAGAAGTACCACAGTGAAAGCAGAGAACGCTATGAGAAAGGATAATAGTGGTGGGCAAAACTGATAACACAGTATATTCAGCACTTCCTGTTTTTCCTTGGATCAGAGGTCTGCAGAGGTCATCACTGTGCGAAGAGCCCACAGATATTCAGAATTACCTCGGGGCAACCACCTCTGGTCCTTTCAGGTCATCGAGATCATTCCGGTTTTCTGTAAATAAATTAACAGGAGAGTTATATCAGGCAAATTCCCTTCACAAATGCCCAAACCTGTACCTATCTTCACATGTGGTAACAGGCTATTGAGACAGAAATAATCCAGGAGGCCCTAGAAATAGCCTCATAAGGTGGCACTGGGTTTCCTTCTTGAGCTACTGGACAAATTTCTTTGATATGTCATTCACAGAGTATCCTGGTCCTGGGTCTGTGCAAATAGCTAAATGCATCCTTTTACTCACAGTTCCTGGGGAACAACTAAGCTACATCCTCAGCCTGCTATAATACTCAGGCTTTTTTCATCTGAAATGCTGTTGACTAATGGGGTAAGTGATTACACACTGAGATTAAATTGGAGTGGAATCCACACACCATCAAGTCAAATGAAACTCAAAGCTGAAAACAGTGGCCATTCGTCAGGTTGGGAAGTTCCAGGGCCTGCCTTACCTCAGAGAATCATACCAAAAGATGACGATGTGGCTTATTTCTGGTTTCAGAAGACTTCGAACAAGGTGAGTCAAAGGAAGAGAGAGAGACTATGGGTTGACAGAAGTGAACCAAAGTAGTGGCATCTCCAAAGATATAAACAAGACTGCCAAAAGCCTTGGACAGGGGTAGGAACTCAGGGACATTACCCAGAAATGAACATTCAAGCATTTCATGTGAGATAAGAGGTCCATTCAAAGTGAGGAAGCCTGAAAGGGACCTCCTGTGCCACAACTGCTGAGGGACACGTGAGTCTGGCAGGACCGCCTTGGGTAGAGTGGTTCCCCACAGGGACAACTGTGACTGGGAACTGAGCAAAGTTCGTTCACAGAATGTCTCATTGTAAATGCAGCAGTTAGAGTCTGGTTCAAATCAGGCTTCAGTATGGAAGCACAGGGTCTCTCAAAGGGGGTTAATTCTCCCAGAGTAGACTAACAGATATATTGCAGACTACCTGGGAGACCAGTTGGAATTTCATCCTCTTCAGCATGAGAGCAACCACAGGCTCCGTCCACGGCAGACGCCACATTCTCTTCATCAAATGCAAATTTTCCATCACTGTAAGGCTGGTTGCAGGCAGAACCTTCCTGGAGAGTTGAAGGTACTGAAACACATTCATCTTGGGGTTGCTGGAACACCACCTTCTTTTCATCATCTTGCAAGTTCACGCTGTGTCAGATGGAGAAGGGATGACAGAAGATTAAGAGGATTTGAACCCAAGCCATCTGACTGGTTTTGCTGACAGGCATTGAGAGTGGTCACAGAAAGCAAAAGGGCAGGCCCCTTAAGGAGGGAAGTAACTCCTCCTGGTGTGGAGTGGAGGGTGGCTGACATGGGGTGGGAGACAGCAGGTTCTCTGGGCACTGAGCACCGAACCAGCAGTTGAAGAAGGAGACGGAATTTTCCCTACATGCTAATGTCATGATCCCCAGCACACACAGAGGACTGGGACAGTGGTTCAGACTTTTCTGCACACACTATGTTGACTGGATAGCCTGTGTCCAAGTGAACACAGCTTTTAAGAAGTTAAAGGTTTGTTTGACTTTGGACTCTATTTCATTTAATTGGAGAAAAAAGTGTTGTTGACTAGATATTCTGCTTTCAAGAACTATTTATTCAATATTCTGTTGTAATATGAATATTGTTCTATTTTCTTCCCTTGAAATCCAATATTTACCAACATGCTGATGCCAAACCAGTGCAAGACCCATAGGATCTCACCCTACTTTAACCACTCAGGAGAAAACACATGAATATGGGAACGCCCAGGTTTAGTTATTTCACCTGGGTCAACTCACTAGACATTACTCAAATTGAAGGATTAAAAAATGGAAATGCACAAACATGTGAAGCATAAATAGACAACACTGTTAAAGAGATAACGGCTGTTGAATGAATGGATGACAGAGTTCCATAGAGAACTTTCTCTTTTTCTTTGGGTCTGAGGTCTCCTGCTGTCACCACTGACATTCACAGCCCACAGATCTTCAAATTACCTGGGAAATGTGAGCTCTTGTCCACTCACTTGCCTGTGATAATTTTCATTGTCTAGTAGAAAATTCAGAGACAGAAGGTCATAATAAGCAAATCAGATCTCACGTATATCTACTCAGTAAATACATGTACAACAAGGACATTAAAATTCTCATTGTAAGAACATAATTCTTCAGCAAGGATATTCTAGGACACTTAAGTCTTATGAGAATGAGACTGGAATGCTTCCAGACCTATCGAGGAAATTTGCTGCTTGATGTGGTATCTCTCCCAACATCCTTTATTCTGAGTCTGTATAAGCAGTAAAAATGTATTTTCCACATAGATGCGAGAACATGAGCTGTTATGTTCTAGAATTATTTCTATAGTACTGCTTAATTCCATCAGATTACGTGGTTGTTGATGGTTTAGAGGAATTTATACTTGAGACTAGAGTGATGGGTGAATTGTGAAAGGGTTAGCCGCTCAGTAGTGTCTGTCTCTTTGTGACCATATGGACTACAGCCCACCAGGCTCCTCTGTCCATGGAATTCTCCATACAAGAATACTAGAGTGTGTGCCATTCTCTTCTCCAGAGGATCTTCATGATTCAGGGATTGAACCCGGGTCTCCTGCATTGAGGACAGATTCTTTACCATCTGAGCCACCAGGGAAGCCCAGTGAATTCTATTAACCCTCAAATCAAAAAGAATCTTTGGTGCCACACAGAAACCGTGGCCATTCAAGGCTGGAGGAACTGCCAGAGCCCAGCCTTGCTTCACGGAAACATCCAAGCAAGGCAATGGTACAAGTGTATCTGTCTTGGTGTTCAGATGACATGTTAGCTAAGACCTGCCAACATCGATAAAAGGGGGACTGGGCTGAGAGCAGTCAAACAAAACCTGGAAATCAGCTCTCCTTATAAAGAGGCGAGTCTGTCATCATTTCTGGAGAGGCCAGGAACATTTACAAAAATCAGATCATTGCTGCTAACAACACGCTGGCTCCAAACTAGTTCTGACAGACACCTCCTGTGGATTTGCAGCTGAGGTGGGTGACAGTTGTCACAAGTGATTTGGGTCAAATGCCTGACACTGGAGTCAGGGTGCCAGAGACAAGCCTGGAGCCAAAAAAAGAATGAAAGCTCCCTGACCCACCTGATGTCTGTGTTCCATAACAGACCCTTGTCCCTGGTTTCAACGAAGATGTGTCTATGCAACCTGTCCTCAGAGATGACCTTCCTTGGTGTACAGAGCATGCGAGGACAAATAATACGGGGGTTACCTGAGATACTGGTTGGCATTTCATCTTCTTTAGCATAAGAGCAACCACAGGCTCCATCCAGACCAAGGTCTACTTCCAGTTCATTAAATTTAAGTTTGTCATTACTGTAAGGCTGGTGGCTGTCAGAACTTCCTTGGAGAATTGAAGGCATCAAAACACATTCATCCTTGCATTCTTCAGGCACTTCCTTCTTTTCAACCTCCGGCAGCTCCATGCTGTGCCAGATGGGAAAGGAATGACAGAAAATTAAATGAAGAAGATCTGACTGCAAGCCATTCTGGCTGGTTTTGACAGGAGGCATGGGGCGTGGTCACAGAGGGTAAAAGAGCAGGCCCCTTAAAGAGAGAAGGAACTATCCTCTCTTATATGAAGTGGAGGGTGTCTGTCTGGGGATGGGAGAGGGGGAGAAGCAGGTACCCTACACACCGGCCACAAACCTCTGATGAGGAAGGAGACTCAACCATCCCAGGAGGGTCCTTTCAGGAACAGGAAGCACAAAGGAACTTCCACAACAAGTGCTTCCACTGGGTCCTAAGTCATGTTGAATTGAAGACAAAGTAGGCAAGTGAATAAGGGCTTCCCCAGTGGCTCAGTGGTGAAGAATCTGCCTGCCAATGCAGGACATGCGGCTTCATCCGTGGGCCAGGAAGATCCCTTGGAGAAGGAAATGGCAACCCACTCCAGGATTCTTGATGGGAAAATGCCATGGACAGAGGAGCCTGGTATACTCCAGTCCATGGGGGTCACAAAGATTCAGTGATGATGACTGAGCAACTGAGCATGCATAGTGAAGTGAATACAGATATTAAAGCTTTATAAACTCTCTGAGATCCTCTACCTTCTCTTTAGTAATTGAAAGGCCTCCAAGGCCTCTTTCACTTACTGTTGTCACAGACAACCAATTTTTGGAGGGACAGTTGTCCTGGGGTTTAATTTTTCTAGTTGCTTCTCTACTCATCCCTTTGCTAGTTACCTTCCTTCCAAGGATCTAAAACAACTGTGTAGAAATAGATATTTATGTCACTTGGACTTACTTTGGAAGAGAACAGAGGCTCTCTTTGTGTATAGGAAATCCTAAGGGTGTGCATTCACCTTGGGTCATACATACAAGTAGCCAGAGAGACAGCAGACAATCAAGTCTGGATTGAGTGAAGTAAATTAATACCATGTGCAGTTGTGCTTATACTTACATCTGGCATGTCACGCTCTTGAGTTACTTAGTGTTCTTTTGTGACCCTGTCCATATTTTCCCTACACATTACCAGCTCCTGATAGATAGCCTGAAAACCACAATCACAGAAAACTAACCAATCTAATCACATGGACCACAGCCTTGTCTAACTCAATGAAACTATGAACCATGCTGTGTCGGGTCATGGTGGAGAGTTCTGACAAAATGTGTTCCACTGGAGAAGGGAATGGCAGACCACTTCAGTATTCTTGCCTTGAGAACCCCATGAACAATATGCAAAGGCAAAAAGGACACTAAAAGATGAACTTCCCAGGTGGGTAGGTGCCCAATATGCTCCTGGAGCTCAGTGGAGAAATCACTCCAGAAAGAATGAAGAGCTGAGCCAAAGCAAAAACAACACCCAGCTGTGGATGTGACTGGTGATGGGAAGCAAGGTCTGATGCTATAAAGAACAATATTGCATAGTAACCTGGAATGTTAGGTCCATGTTTCAAGACTCATTGGAAATGGTGAAACAGGAGATGGCAAGAGTGAACGTCAACATTTTAGGAATCAGAGACCTAAAATAGACTGGAATGGTTGAATTTAACTCAGATGATTATTATATATACTACTGTGGGCAAGAATCCCTTAGAAGAAATGGAGTAGCCATCATAGTTAACAAAAGAGTCCGAAATGCAGTACTTGGATGCAAGCTCAAAAACGACAGAATGATCTCTGTTCATTTCCAAGGAAAATGATTCAATATCACGGTAATCCGAGTCTATGCCCCGGCCAATAATGCTCAAGAAGCTGAAGTAGAACGGTTCTGTGAAGACCTACAAGACCTTTTAGAACTAAAACCCATAAAATATGTCCTTATCATTATAGGGGACTGGAATGCAAAAGTAGGAAGTCAAGAAACACCTGGAGTAACAGGCAAATTTGACCTTGGAGTACAGAATGAAGCAGGGCAAAGGCTAATAGAGTTTTCCCAAGAGAACGCACTGGTCATAGCAACACCCTCTTCCAACAACTCAAGTGAAGACTTTACACATGGACATCACCAGATGGTCGACACCAAAATCAGATCAATTATACTCTTTGCATCCAGAATAGGAAAAGTTCTATATAGACAGCAAAATGGCTCAGATCATGAAGCCCTTACTGCCAAATTCAGACTTAAATTGAAGCAAGTAGGGAAAACCACTAGAACATTCAGGTATGACCCAAATCATATCCCTTATGATTATACAGTGGAGGTGAGAAATAGGTTTAAGGGACTAGATCTGATAGAGTGCCTGATGAACTATGGATGGAGGTTCGTGACATTGTACAGGAGACATGGATCAATACTATCCCCAAGAAAAAGAAATGCAAAAGAAGCAAAATGGCTGTCTGAGGAGGTATTACAAATTGCTGTGAAAAGAAGAGAAGCAAAAAGCAAAGGAGAAAAGGAAAGATATACCCATTTGAATGCAGAGTTCCAAAGAACAGCAAGGAGAGATAAGAAAGCCTTCCTCAGCGATCAAAGCAAAGAAATAGAGGAAAACAATAGAATGGGAAAGACTGGAGATCTCTTCAAGAATATGAGAGAAACCAAGGGAATATTTCATGCAAAGATGGGCTCGATAACAGACAGAAATGGTATGGACTTAACAGAAGCAGAAGATATTAAGAAGAGGTGGCAACAATACACAGAGGAACTATACAAAAATGATTTTCACGATCCAGATAACCACGACTGTGTATTCACTCACCTAGAGCCAGACATCCTGGAATGTGAAGTCAACTGGGCCTTAGGAAGCATCACGACAAACAAAACTGGTGGAGGTGATGGGATTCCTGTTGAGCTATTTCAAATCCTAAAAGATAACGCTGTGAAAGTGCTGCACTCAATATGCCAGCAAATTTGGAAAACTCAGCAGTGGCCACAGGACTGGAAAAGGTCATTTTTCATTCCAATCCCAAAGAAAGGCAATGCCAGAGAATGCTCAAACTACTGCACAATTGCGCTCATCTCACACGCTAGTAAAGAAATGCTCAAAATTCTCCTAGCCAGGCTGCAACAATATGTGAACCGTGAACTTCCAGATGTGCAAGCTGGGATTAGAAAAGGCAAAGGAACCAGGGATCAAATTGCCAACATCCGTTGGATCATCAAAAACGGAAGAGAGTTCCAGAAAAACATCTACTTATGCTTTATGGACTATGCCTTTGACTGTGTGCATCACCACAGACTGGAAAAGTTTGAAAGAGATGGGAATACCAGACCACATGACCTGCCTCTTGAGAAATCGGTATGCAGGTCAGGAAGCAACAGTTAGAACTGGACATAAAGCAACAGAGTATTTCCAAATAGGAAAAGGAGTACGTCAAGGCTGTATATCGTCACCCTGTTTATTTAACTTACATGCAGAGTACATCATGAGAAACGCTGGGCTGGATGAAGCACAAGCTGGAATCAAGATTGCCAAGAGAAATATCAATAACCTTGGATATGCAGATGACACCACCCTTACGGCAGAAAGCAAAGAAGAACTGAAGCACCTCTTGATGAACGTGAAAGAGGAGAATGAAAAGGTTGGCTAAAGCTCAACATTCAGAAAACTAAGACCATGGCATCTGGTCCCTTCGTTTCATGGCAAATAGATTGGGAGACAGTGGAACCACTGGCAGACTTCTTTTCGGGGGCTCCAAAATCACTGCAGATGGTGATTGCAGCCATGAAATTAAAAGATGCTTACTCCTTGGAAGAAAAGTTATGACCAACCTAGACAGTATACTTTGCCAACAAAGGTCCATGTTGTCAAGGCTATGGTTTTTTCAGTAGTCATGTATGGATGTGGGAGTTGGACTATAAAGAGATCTGAATGCCAAAGAACTGATACTTTTGAACTGTGGTGTTGGAGAAGACCCTTGAGAGTCCCTTGGACTGCAAGGAGATCCAACCAGTCCATCCCAAAGGCAATCAGTCCTGAATATTCACTGGAAGGACTGATGTTGAGGCTGAAACTCCAATACTTTGGCCATCTGATGCGAACATCTGACTCATTTGAAAAGACCCTGATGCTGTGAAAGAATGAAGGCAGAAGAAGGGGATGAGATGGTTGGATAGTATCACCGACTCAATGGACATGAGTTTGAGTAAACTCTGGGAGTTGGTGATGGACAGGGAGGCCTGGTGTGCTGCAGTCCACGGGGTCACAAACAGTCGGACATGACTGAGTGACTGAGCTGAATGGATAGTGAATTGTTACCTGGGGGTTAGTGTTTCTTGTGCTTGTTCATCGTCTTCATCTTCATAAATTTCTGCAAACAAAATCAAAAATATCCAGTCAGCCTCTGGTCACTTCTCCCACTGCAAACACAGGGACTCATATGGTCACAGAGTCATAAATATTTACGTATGAGTTAATACTGTACGGAAGTTTTAATGTATTGTCTTTAAACAACTGCCCAAGCATGGATTTCTGATCCAACAGGCTGCCTCTTTCTAAACTGGTAGATCATCCTCAGGACACCTTCTGCTTGAAATTGGGCAAACATTTGAACTGTCTTTTCTTCCCTATATCACCTCACATTGTCCACCTTCCATCTCCACTCCCGCAAATGTTTCGTCCATCCTGACACATATTCCGCCAAAGACACAGCCTCTATAAACCTTCTCAGGTCTCACAAGATGCCCTCCTTTCTCTAAGCAGAACAACCACGTCCCACATCCCTCCATCTGGGAACATCCTGGCCCTTCAAGGGGGCTTTTGTGTGTTCTCTGGGAAAGTCTCTCCATGGAAAGTGAGTGCTCCAGTTTAAATCATTTTCCCAGCACCAACTCTATCAAGTACCTAACCAACACGACAAAGTGAACGGTTTTCTTTTTTCTGCAGTATATTTGTAAATATTCCAAAATTTAATCATTATAGCTACCATCAACAGATTATTCGTCCATTTTACAGATGAGAAAACAGTTACTAACATAAGAAAAATCAAGCATTCTCACATAGTTAAACACACAGCACTCAGCCTGGAACCTGGGAACTTCCAAGCTTCGTCTAGGGCTCTATTCACTCTCACAAGCGGCCTCCTGTCACCTCCTCCTTTCTGGGCTTTAATGCTGGCTGGACGTTGCCTCCTGCCCCAGTGGCCATGGTCCATCAGGGAGGAAGCAGACCATTGGGATACAGTGACCTCCACCCTGTGCATTTCTCCTCTGCCCTCTTAGACAATCCTGCTCCTACATAGCACCAAATAGGACATGAAACAGGAAAGCTGATAAACATTCCTAGTGGAGGTGTTGATCTTATCTACTGGGGACCTAGGAGAGGATCAGTGCTATCAGGGTCTGTGGCCCCCTCACCTGGACTGAACTTGCAGGCAAGGCGCTCTGCCAATCGGTATCCCTCAGACAGGCTCTCTCGGAAGCCCTGCCCCTGGTGGTTGTCCAGGTCATTGTGGGTGAGGAGGTCCTTGAGGCGCTGCTTGAGCAGGACAGAGTCATCTTTCCCATCCCGTAGTGTCTGCCGTAACTGGGTCAGCTCTCGTGCCTGACTTCGAATTAGGACATCACACGTCCTAAGTGGAACGTAAGACACAATTGTAAAAGGCAAAGAGTTAGATGAAAGACAGGGATTTCGGTGAGAACATCTCCAAGGAGACCTCGAAACAGAATTCTGGCACATATCTGATGACTGGCTCAGTCACTCAGTCGGGTCCGATTCTTGCGACCCCATGGACTATAGTGCACCAGTCTCCTCTGCCCATCGGGTCATCTTGCCAAGAATACTGGAGTGGGTTGCCATTTCCTACTCCATATCTGATGACTGGCCTATGTCAAAGAGAAAGAAGGTAAACAAAGGTTTCCTCTGTATCAGAAAGTACTCCTGTAAGATTCCGTGACATTACAGTCATCTTGTCTTTCTATGAAGATAACCTAAATGTCTTCCCTGGTGGCTCAGCTGGTAAAGAACCTGACTGACAATTCAGAAAACACAAGAGATGCAGGTTTGATCCCTGAGTCGGGAACATTCCCTGGAGAAGGAAATGGCAACTCATTCCAGTATTCTTGCCTGGAAACTTCATGGACAGGGGAGCCTGGTGGGCTACAGTCCATGGGGTCATAAAGAGTCAGACACTATCGAGTTACACGCATGCATCAGTGGCTTCCTAAATCTGCATCATGAAGATGTCTCTTCGGGTCCTCACTCGGCCATGCTCATTTCAGTAAAAAATCCACAGAGTATTTTCTGTATTTCTAATGTGGCAACACAAAGTACTGTCCAGTGAATGACACACAGCCAGTCAGAGTTTGGACAAGCATAGCTGGTGTGAATTGGAAAGAACATAAGAATGACAGGGTCAAGAAAGCATTTTAGGATGTAGTCAGTCAGGAGGGGGTTGTGATTAAAGGCAAATAAGGTGCCCACCACACAACACTGAATGAGCCAAATGCCACTGGTTCACTTGAACGCAGTGAATCTCATGATGTGATTCAAGTCATTTGTTTATTTAAAAGCAAGGTAAATCACTTCCTGAAGAATAACTGGAGTCCATAATTCACCAATCGGTGTTCTCCGCCTCTTTTATAAGATTGTGCCCTGTGCCTGCCATGAACATTCCTGCCCTTCTTACCTCAGCCTTTCATCCAGCGTTGGCTTCTCTGCCAGCTTCTTTGCTGGCTTCTGCACCTCAAACATCATCTTCTCCCCCAGCACGGATTCAACGATGTCCTTACATGCTTCACACTCTGAGGAAAGAGACACACTGCCTCAGGGAACGCTGACCTTGCTGCTGTGGTCACTGCCTTCAAGGGAACAGGATGGGCCACCTCAGTGGTGGCTGTAACTCCTTCTCCTTTCTCTGTGGAGAGATTTCCACATCTGATTCCCCAGCGACTGAACCGAGGGGATCCCCATTTTAGAGCTGAGGAAAGAGAAGCTCCTAGGCACAGAACCTAACTAGACAAGATGAACTGCCACTTCACAAAGTCAGAATGCACACCCCCTGAGACTGACCCTGAATCCTGGGCCACAAAACCAAGACCTGCAGCCTCTTAGACGAGACACTGAGCAGGGGCCTGGGGTGGCGATTCTGGTGTGGTTGGGAAGGCTCCTAGGACTACAGGACTGCTGGTTCTCTCATGCTGGCATTTCAGTAACAAACAAGGGTCTCAAGGCATAAACCTCACCTGGACACGCTTGTGTGAAATAGAATACATGAAACCATAAGGACCTGAAAGAGAGATGCCCAAACACTGAGAAAGCCTGTGTCATTAGGAACAGTAGAACTATGAACTAAGTGTATTGACACTTAGCCAGGCACGACTGTCAGGGCTTTGTCAGATTCACTCAGTATTCACTACAACTCAAACAATAGTTACTATTACAGCAACAGACAGACAGAGGAGGAAACAGAGGCACAGAAAGGTTCCCAACAGGCATGTGAGCCCAGGAGACCTGGCCCAGAGTCCATGTCTGTCACACTGTGCTGTGGGGACCTCCACGCCAGGGTGCTGGTGAGACATTTCTTCTTCACCAGCCTCACAATTTCTTTCTTAGAGTTTTGCTACTATCATAAGGAGCAGTGTAAATAAAACTTAGTTTCTCCTTTCCCCAAAGCTCATCCTTGCACTTTCTTAAATAGTAGGCTTTACTTCTTACTTGTCTCTGTGTCAGTCATTTTGTATTAACTCCCTCATTGCTTCATTGAAAATGACTGTAGGAAAGTGACACAGACACAAGTGGTCAAGATTCTTCTCATCCCCTTGTTATGCATGTACCCTGGTCATGACTTCTTTCCTTACTCCAGGCCCCTCTTACTGAACAGGCAAAAATGATTCCAACTGCCAGGCTGCCTACGCGTGCAAAGGGCTACTCACACTCTGCCTGGGTTTTTACTGGGGCTGGTTATCTCTCCCACTTAGCATCATCCTCATGTTGGTCACACATCTTATAGCACAGACTCAGGGTTCCCCAGACTACTGGTCAACCTGTATCACTGAAGTTTCACCAGCTCAAGTGGGGAGAGAGGGGAAAGTGAAGATTGTCTGATTTCACCAGAAACACCTTCATTATTGCCACAGAGTGTCAAATGGCTTTCCTGGACTCAGGAAGGAGAACCTGCTCACTCAGAAAGCACGGCTTCCTTCTCACCAGGGAGCCTCTGTCTTGATGGCATCCCAGAGACCACGGTTTCAATGAGAAGCAGACTCATCCTTAAGCTCCTTTAAATCATATTCCCTGCTTCTCACAGTGTCTAACCACACGCTACCCCGGTGTAACTAGCACAGGACTTTGCCAACGGAACCTCAGGGAACCTCAAACTGATGGAGTTCATCAGTCCCAGAGGTTTAGCCAAGAGGCATGCAGCATCAGATACAGAAAAGATTCCAGTCAACACAGCTTAGTTTGCACTCGAGAGACACAGGAACTCCTGTGCCTGCACCAGGATTCACTGTCTGGAATTTTAACTTTAGTCTCACCCTACACATCACTAAAAACTTGGAAAAGTGCCTCCACTCCTTGTGCCTCAGTTTTCCCAGCCTCAGGAAACTGAAGGCAAAAGAGCCACTACTACCTTTCCTGGCTTGTCGTCAGAATGGAATGCAAAACGACAAAGGGAAAAGGAGTCCAATCCTGGAGACTTATAGTTTCTTAGAGGAAAGACAGTGATCATTCATTGCTTGGGTGACCATGACCCCCAAAACATACTGTTTTTCTGCAGCTGGTTGGCCAGGGAGTAAACAGTAGCTTCGGATATGAGGAGTTTCTCTTTGACGTCTCTGAAGTCCTGCTTGTACTTTGCCAGCTCCAACAAAAGCTCCTGGTTGACTTCCGTGACGCTACGTTCTGCCCTCAGATTCGATAAAGAGGGAAGACATACTGCCATGGTGACATTTGGTAGAAGGGGTAGAAGCCAGGGGTGGGGAGGAGACACCCAGTATATGGGGGATTAAAGACAAGCAAAATCACGTCGCTTTAATCAGCACTGAGGGATGACAAAACCTGGAATTCCTGCCTTGCTATTGGGAACAACTAGAGGGTTCTCTACTACAAGAAGAAGTTGAAGATGCTAGAGCTCAGAGCCAAAGGTGCTGTGTGCGGCTCAGACTCAGACAGGAGTGAAGGAGGGGGACAAAGCCTGCTAGGTGACCATCTGGAGTTGCCATAACAGAACTGGTCGGGGGAGGGGTTCATGGAATCTTCGGGGCCCCTGCCTTCCAGGTGCCTAGGCCTTGACCGTTTGTGGCCATCACCACTGATAGCACCCAAGCCCTCAGCAGCCACTCTTAGGTTGTCTACACACGTCCCGATACCACTGACCTATCTCCTTCCAAAAACTATCTAAGCTGAGTTCCCATTGTTCATTCTTCTGTGTATCAAAAGATTCGAGGGAGAAATACTTGGCCAGCAGGTCTTAATGTCTGTCGGGCTGTCATAAAGTCACCTCAGTTCAGTACATTTCAGTCGCTCAGTCATGTCCAACCCTTTGCAACCCCGTGGACTGCAGCACACCAGGCTTCCTATCCATCACCGACTCCTGGAGTCCACTCAAACTCAAGTCCATTGAGACGGTGATGCCATCCAACCATTTCATCCTCTGTCATCCCCTTCTCCTCCTACCTTCAATCTTTCCCAGCATCAGGGTCTTTTCCAGTCAGTCAGTTCTTTCCCTCAGATGGCCAAAGTATTGGAGTTTCAGCCTCAGCATCACTCCTTTCAATGAATATTCAGGATTGATTTCCTTTAGGATGGACTGGTTTGATCTTCTTGTAATCCAAGGGACTCTCAAGAGTCTTCTCCAATACCACATTTCCAAAGCATCAATTCTTCGGCACTCGCTTTCTTTATAGTCCAACTCTCACATGCATACATGACCAATGGAAAAACTATATCACCTCATCTCTTTAATCAGATCTTAAGGCTTTTCCACAAGTGAAGGATGTCAAACTTGTAGCCTATCATGAACTTCTTCTGTAGGTATTCTCCAATTTAGTCTGTGTCCTAGAAGCTGTAGGATAAAAATCAGAGTACAATTTAAGTGATTAAATAATCTTTAAACATATATTCTGTCCCATCTCAGAATTCTTTTGCTGCATCCTGTTGTTATGCCAATTTCTTCTCTTTACTGGGCAACATGTTGGCTTCAGAATAAACTTAAATATGACATCCCTACCTTCTAAATTCTTCCTCTGGGTCTGGGTTGTTCTATTTCTTTTAAATGTTACTAAACACCGCACTTCATACTTTCATTTATGTATTTCATTGAGCCTCACAAGAGCTCTTTCCAAGCTATCAAAGTGACTAAGAGTTTCTGTGGATGTCCTTGAAAACATGGTGTGCTTGTGCTCAGTCACTTCATCCTTGTCTGACGCTTTGCGATCCCAGGACTGTAGCCCGTCAGGCTCCCCTGTGTATGGGGATTCCCCAGGCAAGCATACTGGAGTGGGTTGCTATGCCCTCTTCCAGGGGAGCTTCCTGACCCAGGGATCGAACCCACATCTCCTGTGTCTCCTGAATTGCAGACTGATTCTTTACCATGAGCCACTGAATACATGGGGTGCCTATCTGTTTAGGAAAGATTTGACTGCCTCGTGCTATTGTTCTGTGCTCATTCAGCTCACCCACACATTGAACAGACCAGGGTTCCAGAGCAGTGTTTGTGGCACACAGTTGGATCCATCTCTTGGAGTTTTCCTCATGCCACTGACCTGTGGTTATATTCCAAAAACAGAGCATGGTGAAGTTCAAGGTCGTAGGGCAGGGATCATGATGATCCAAAGGGAATTTAAGCACTGTGTTCAGCGACACAGAAGCTGAGTTTGAGGAGAGACAGGCAGGCCCTCGGATAGTGATGGTCTGAACCAACTCCTCACTTCCTCAGCATCTCGTCCTACCCGGGTCTTGTGAGTCAGAGACTTGGGGAACCCGTACAGCATCCGTCTCTTCAGTTGAGCTGTTGCTCTACCTGGATGGAGGGTGAGATGGGGATGACAACAGGCCACTGGGCATTTGTTCATGTTAAGGTAAGAGATGAAAAACTGGAAAAACTACTTATGAAAGCTAATCTTCCCCACACCCCACGCGGTCCATCCACTACAATGATTCATGATACTCGGGGCGTAAGACTCACCAAAGGCTTTAGGGAAATCTATTTTCCGGTTGCTGTGGGGCCTGACATTCTGTGGGGGAAAGAAAAACGTGTCAAGTTTCTTCATTTTAAATGTGAAGAAACCAAAAAAGCTCACAAAACATATCTGACTTGAGGTCAAACAGGAATGAATTTTGCTGTGCTACAGAAGTATATAACAGGTAGAGTTCATTGACTGACACCGTGCCAGGCATTTCACACATATTATGATACTTTCTTTCATCGTAATCATTCAAGGTAACACCACTGTTGTAGAGTTACATAAAATAATTTATTAGACCAAAGTTAAAATTAAAAAAAGAAAAACAACACTTTATCAAGCCAAGTTAGCTATTGCTTTGCATTTTGTCGGTAGGAGAAACCTATTGTTTTTATCCTGCTTTGGCCCCATTTCATACTCTTTTTCTCTGTGACCTGACTTTATTCCTAGAGCCCTACCTTTTTTCAACTAAACCGTTTCTATGCACTGAGCAAAAGCAGAAGTGAAGGCTGGGCCCTTCTAAATGCCTCCTCAGTGCTTATGTGTTTCAGGACACCAGACACCATCTGGAGGAAAGAGCAGCCTGTCCGTTAGAATGTGTGCTGTGCTACGCTGCTTGAGTCCTGCCCGACTCTTTGTGATCCTCTAGCCCTCCAGCCTCCTCTGTTTATGGAATTTCCCAGGCAAGACTAGTGGAGTGGGTTGCCATTTCTACTTCCAGGGAATCTTCCTGACCCAGGGATCAAAACCGTGTCTCTTGTGTGTCCTACATTAGCAGGCGGGTTCTTCACCACTAGCACCCCTGAGAATCCATCTGTTAGAATGGGCAGCTGCTTTCCCAGCCCACTGAAGTTAGCAGGATGTCCCAGGACAGGAAGGGACCACTTCCCTTCTACTCAAGGATCTTTTCTCTCAGTGACTGTGCTCTATTGGGCCGAACCCTCCTGAAATGGAATGTTCTTGCTCACTTTCTGGTTTCTTGTTATGTTGAGTATTTATAAAATTTTCTAACAAATACCTTTGTTGAAGTTTGCATTTATAGCAATACGAGTTATTTTTCAAAAAGTGGCAGCTTGGAGAAGACTGATCCCATCAATGAGCAAACAGGGTGAATTCAGCTTGCACTCAAAGCCAGACTTGAATTTAAAATTAGGGCTCTCACTTTCCTCAGGGTGGATAGTCAGGTGCCACAGGCGTGTGTCCCCAGGGAATGTGTCTCTGCTGTAAACTAGAGAAGAGTTATATGGGGTCAGATGGGCCTAGTCCTTCAATTCTAGAGTCTTCCAATAGTTCTCTGCTTTAGTCACTGGAGTGGAAACACCCTTGTTCTTCTGCTCTGTCCTACTTCTGTGTTTGGGGTAAAAGGTATACAGCTCAGTGTGTTCTGTCCCCAAGCTGATCATTGTAAGAATCACCTGGGAGAGTTAGTCCCAAACAAGTGCACAGGCCTCACCTGTAGCAAGTGTGACTCAGCGAGTTGAGGTGGGACCTGGAGTCTCTTTGTTAAAGGTGCTCAGGTGTGCACTTAGCTTTACCCGCTGGTTTCACTGACCTCCCTCATGATTCGAGGGGATGATTATTACATTTATGTTACTTCTAGTGTTCAAAATTGACTGGTGCCAAAAAGATAACTCTCTGCTGCTTTGCAGATGAGGAAACTGAGGCACACAGAGGGTCTCTAACGGGCCGAGACCCCCTTGCTGTAAGTGCTGGAGCTGCATCCGGGTAACGATCTTTCTACTCCAAAACCCCATCCCACATTTTCCAGTTCACTCTTGTCTCAGATTCTTCCAAGTAGCTGTTTCCTTCACCTATACTGCATTTCTACCAAGAACTTCCCAAATGTATTAATCATCTCTCGATACTTTTTTTCACAACAGATATTTTGCAGAAAAGTCTATCACCACCCCGTGATGCATATTGGTGACTTATTAAGAAACTGAATATGGGTGTGGGTAACTTTGTTACTCTTCCCTCTTTCCTTCAGCAGTTGGTATTCTGTTTACTTACACCAGTATAGTGTCTTAATTGCTATAGTTTTAACCTGAGTTTTGAAATCTAGTAGAGTAAATCCTCCAGCTTAATTCTCCTTCAGTGTGTCTTGGCTAACTGAGATACTTTGATTTCCACTTACATGTTATAATTAGTCTGCAAAATATACCCCCACAAATGCCAGCTGCAATACTATTTAGAATAACAAGGATTTGACATTCTAAAAATATTGTCTTCCAATCTATGACTATAACGTATATTCTATTTATGTAGGTCTTCTTTAATTTCTCTCAGCAATAGTTTTCAGGAGTCTTCACTATCTGTATTCTTAAGCATTAAATGATCATGGGTGTTTATCTCTATTATGTTTTATTGAATTTCATTTCCTAACACTGCTGGTATAGAGAAATGTGGTAGATTTTTATATGAATCCTCTTGACTGCACCATTTAAAAATATGCGACTAAATGCATTTTGATAGATGTACACACTATGGAGGCCACAGCCACAATCAAGATGCAGGGTGTTTCCATCGGTCACAACTTTCCTTGTTCCCCTTTGCAGTCCATCACTCCCTCAACTCTTAGCCCCAAGCAACCATTGCCAGTTTAGATGAATTTGCCTTTTTAACAAATTTATAAAATGGAACAGTATACATACTCTTTCTTGTCTGCAAATTAAGCACTCAACACATAGGTAAGAGATGATGTGTATAAAACCTCAAAATTGTAAATGCAGAAGAATATGATTACCATCTCTGCTTCAGAAATGAGCCCCATTCTCCTGGCCCCTGATAAGAATGAAGATCTCTAATTCTTCTCCAAACACCATTTATGCACCTTATGGCACACTTACTTGGAGGACATCCACGTGTGGGCACTTCCAAGTTGCAGGCTGGGGGTCTAGGGCAGAGCCTCAAGGTCCCATCGTCCTCCTCCTGGGATTAGTGCTCCCAGCAGTATAAACCTCCTCCTCCTGGGATTGGTGCTCCCAGAGTATAAACCTCCTCCTCCTCCTGGGATTGGTGCTCTCAGCAGTATAAACCTCCTCCTCCTCCTGGGATTGGTGCTCCCAGCACATAAACCTCATCCTCCTCCTGGGATTGGTGCTCCCAGAGTATAAACCTCCTCCTCCTTCGGGGATTGGTGCTCCCAGCAGTATAAACCTCCTCCTCCTACTACTGGGATTGGTGCTCCCAGCATATAAACCTCATCCTCCTCCTGGGATTGGTGCTCCCAGCAGTATAAACCTCCTCCTCCTCCTGGGGTTGGTTCTCCCAGCAGTATAAACCTCCTCCTCCTCCTGGGATTGGTGCTCCCAGCACATAAACCTCATCCTCCTCCTGGGATTGGTGCTCCCAGCATATAAACCTCATCCTCCTCCTGGGATTGGTGCTCCCAGCAGTATAAACCTCCTCCTCCTCCTGGGGTTGGTTCTCCCAGCAGTATAAACCTCCTCCTCCTCCTCCAGGTTTTGGTGCTCCCTGCAGTATAAACCTAATCCTCCTCCTGGGATTGGTGCTCCCAGCAGTATAAACCTCCTCCTCCTCCTGGGATTGGTGCTCCCAGCAGTATAAACCTCCTCCTCCTCCTCCTGGGATTGGTGCTCCCAGAGTGTAAACCTCCTCCTCCTCCTAGCATAAGTGCTCCCAGCAGTATAAACCTCATCCTCCTCCTGGGATTGGTGCTCCCAGCAGTATAAACCTCCTCCTCCTCCTACTGGGATTGGTGCTCCGAGCATATAAACCTCATCCTCCTCCTGGGATTGGTGCTCCCAGAGTGTAAACCTCCTCCTCCTCCTCCTGGGATTGGTGCTCCCAACAGTATAAACCTCATCCTCCTCCTGGGATTGGTGCTCCCAGCAGTATAAACCTCATCCTCCTCCTGGGGTTGGTGCTCCCAGCAGTATAAACCTCCTCCTCCTCCTGGGATTGGTGCTCCCAGCAGTATAAACCTCCTCCTCCTCCTGGGATCGGTGCTCCCAGCGGTATAAACCTCCTCCTCGGCAGGTGCACAAGCTCACTGTGGACTAAGCTCCTCTCCTGGTCCTTCCTGCTCAGCTCAGGTTGCTCCTTGAGAACTCAGGTGATGCTGTGCATTCCTCACTTCCGACTGAATTTTCCAAACTCAACTTGTCCTTATGCTCACCTCCCTTGGCAAACAGCTCCTCGACTTCCGACTGAATTTTCCAAACTCAACTTGTCCTTATGCTCACCTCCCTTGGCAAACAGCTCCTCGACCATTACCTTGCTGTTCTTTGGGTTGTCTCATCCTCTGAACCTGTTGCTTCCTTTCTTCCATCCCCTCTCTCCTTTCTGTGTTTCCAGTGTGTGGGCCCAGTTGAGGCTCCTATAGGAGACACACAGAGAAGGAACCAAGGTCAGGTCTTGGCTGCAGATCCCAGGGAACATTTAACATGCATCTCAGTCTCTCATGCACTCAGAAAAAACTCAGCAGGAAAGGAATTTGGAGAATTTGAATAACCTTATCTTACAGATGAGGATACTGAGGCCCAGAGAGATATGGAGATTTCGCCTAAGTTCCCACACCCTTATGCAGCATAGCTGCCACACAAACCTTGACCACAAATTTTTGTATCCAAAGGCACCAGGAACCCATGGCTAAATTTCAGGGGACATTTGAACAAACATACTTATTTCCCTTCTTAAAATAAAAATACCTGACGGACATGTCCCCAAAAGAATTTCATCTCTTTTCAATAATCCTATATTTTTATACTTGGCATTCCTTTCTTTCTCCAGGGTATCTTCCTGACCCAGGGATTGAACGCCGGTCTCCTGCATAGCAGGCGGATCCTTTACCATCTGAGTCACCAGGGAAGCCCAATCTCTTTCCAATAGTCCTAAATTTATACTGTTTTCCACCTTGGTGGACACAATGGGACCAAGGAATGCATGAATATTAACTACATCACAGTCTTTATTTAAAAATTAGATGTGACTCTCTAAAACATCTGGCTCCTGTGCTAGAGGCCATATTTTTGAGAGCCAGGTACTCTCTGTGCCTTAGTCAACCTTCCTCTCCAGAGCCTCTTCAAAGCCTGCCACAGAGAACATTCAGTAAATGCTTGTCAAGCAGACCAATACTAGTTACCAGGAATCACTAACTCTTACTGATGTCTTCTACTCCCTACCCTATATCCATCAATCCTGCCCTGTGTCTATGTGAAAACAATGAAAGCACAGCCCTGGCGACATAAGTCCAAGATGCAAATTCCAGCTCCACTAAAATACCAAGTCTGCTTTACATGATGATTTCATCGCCCTCTTTGAGCACATGGATCTCATGTATAGTGGAGAAGGATGGATCGTGTAAAATCGAGAAAGTGGTACTAACCTTGGATGATTGACTGTGATATCATACAGGAGAGAGGCCCCATTCCCTGGGTGCTGGCTGCACAGTATAGGAAATCTACAGCAGAGACACTACAGGGCATGTTAGAAACATGGGGATAAGGCTTGAGAAACTGCATTTCAGACAAAAATTCCAGGGAGACTCTCATGAAGGAAAAGCCCCAACATTAAACAAATGGCCCAGAATGAAGACCTTGAAATCCTAGCAGCAACAAGCATGACTCAGCTTAAGTAAAGCAAGTCCCTTGTCAAGGTGGCTTCTCAAGGGGAAATGTCTCCTTTGCAGGATGGTGCCCGACCCTGCCCAGTCCCACTCTCTTCCAGGACAGAACTGGGCAGCAGTGGCCAGTGGTACGTGATGAAACCTCAGGAAGTGAGCATAACTGGGGACCAATCCTCAGGCCCCTCCATGTGCCAGCTTCACTCCAAGCCCACAGGTAAACACAAAGCTGGTAGGTCAGCCTGTAGGATCTACCCCTTTCCCACCAGGGCATCCTCTCCCATTCCTCCTCTAGTCCCTGCTCACAGAGTGAGGTAAAGCAAAGGCCCTGGCAGTGCCAAGTCCTTCCCAGTGCACCCCTCATCCTCCCCACCCTGGGCCTCGGGGCAGAGCAGCGATGTGAAAGTCAGTGACTACCTACCTCTGTGCTCTCACGGTCACATCCTTCTCAGTCCCGCACCCTGGTCCCGCCGCAGCCCACTCTCAGACCCTTCCAGAATGCCAGGTGCCAACATCTGCAGAACATTCTTCCATCATCAAGAGTTATTACAGAAAGGGGGGGTTGTTTCTGCACAGAAATTAGCAAGGAAAAAAATCAGGGTTAAATTATGGCCCAACCCCTTTTCACACTGTGGGGTCAACATCTTTTTAGGTTACAATTTAGGAACATTCCTAGGAATGGGCTCAACTGATTATGGCAAAGCTTTAAAGTCCAAGGTAAAAGGCTTAGTTTTTTACTTTGAAGCCACTGCTAACACTTCACATTTTTCTTCAAAGTGGCTGCTAGAGAATGCATTGGTGTTTTAAATAAATGTAGAGAATGCCTGCCTTATGGATAATCTTTCCCTTTAAGTTTCATCTTTTTCCTTATTACCAAGTTCTCTTTTAGATCAATAAGACCCAATGATTTTCTTTTATGTTGTTTCCTAAAGAAAAATATGTCGAAATCAAATTGCTGCTTTCAGCCCAATATTATGCAGTGAAATCAACTTTTTAGGTGGCATCTTTCCATCATTTTTTCATGGAGTGACATAGGAACCCTGGAACCCATGACTGGCCTCAGGATTCCTTTACTGGAAAGCTCATTCAGAGGCAGACCCCACATGTCCTCTGACCTTGAGAATCAACTGAACTGCATTTCTCCCCAGTCCTGACATGGCAAAAAGGAGAGAGAATTGGGGTCAAGAGAGAAGATGATGACAAAGTGAGAGTGAACTGAGAAGTCAGGGGAGGTTTCTGATTAGGGTGGGAGGACCGATGGGGATGGAATCTAGAGGGATGTTCATTGAGAACCTGTGCTCCCACAGGTGGACCAGAAATTTCCTCTTGGAAGGTCAGCACAGGTCAGGAGTCACCTGTGCATTCTGATACAGACGGTGACAGTTTGCTCTGATCGGTGCAGTGGATTCCTTACCTCCAAATTAGTCCTTGCCTTCTTCAAAACATCGTGTGTCCTGGTCACTGAAACAACAAAACAGTTCCCAAAGGCAGAAATTACCAGCGGGGTCCACATCTGACTTGGGTGTGTGTGGTCTAAAGTTTGTCTTTCTGGCCACTCAGCTTGGGGTCTCCTGCTCCCCTTCACCCCTCACATCTCCTCCTCTGCCTCTATGATTACTGATGGCACAGGAGGTTCAGGGATGTCACATCAGTCTCCCCCATCACCTGGCCTCTCTGGTCACTGTCCATTCACAGCACAAGTGGGGAGCCTGGAAGGCCCCCCAATTTCCTGTCCCATTCCCTGTCCCAGGGCACCCACACTGGCTGAAGATGAACTGCTCCATGCTCTCCTTCTGCTGGTTGGCGGTCTTCAGGCGCTCACATGTACTCTGAAGGAGACTCTCCTGTTTGGATAGTTTGGTTCTCAGTTCCAGAAGCTCCTTTTTCATGGACTCTCCCTGGAAAGAAACATAGGTGTTCTGTCAGTGGTCAGAAGGCCTAAAGCACCCTGTGATTTGTGGCTCTTTACAACCACAAACAGGATTCTACAATCTTCTCAAGTATTTCTGGACCAGATTTCCCTGCCTCTAAAACCCTCCAGCAGGTGATGGCTCAGGATGGGCCATGAGGTGGGAACACTGAGGACCTGGAAGCTCCTGTGCAAAGGAGCACAGGCCACACTCCAACTGCTGCAGAGAACCTGAGTCCAGGCCACACTGAAACTCCCAGCTGTAAGTAAGAGCTCTGATTTAGTGCTGACATAGTTATATCACTTGGGTATCAAAACTCGGTCATTAGGAATATTATGCCTGGGGAGACAGGGCTGGCCTGAGACAGTCTACAAGTCTGTAAATATATCTGCCAACCTCAGGATGGCAAAATACTTCCTCCTTGGAAATAGCAAAGTTGGATCCTCTAAAGTTATCATTGATACCAGTCTGGAGTGAGAAGCCTAGGAGGGATTTGGAAATCTACCTAATCCAAGATCATCAACCAGAGTGGCCTGAGATTTGAAAGCGCCTGGGGGAGGCTGACTCTCATCAGGCTTGACCCAGAGACACAGGTTTAAGTGGAAATTGTTCTGGGATTTCAGTGGGTGAGTAAAAAGGGCTGGTCCACTCCTGGTGACATTCTGTGATCCTGTCTGCCTGTGTGGACCTGGGGGTGAGTGGGAGTGGGCTCAGGATGGAAAAGGAGGAGGCGTTGATGTTTTGAATGGCCCTGAACGCAGCTCAGCTGAACTTCAGAAAGTTAAAGGGATGGAACATTTGTGGGTTACCAGGGTTCTCATGTCTCTGCCTCTTCTGTGTTCTTTTCTTCTCCTGTTTGGCTCCTTATCCTGGGGCTCAGGCTGTGAGGAGAGGGATGTTTTCAGACCTGCACAGAGAGCGCTCACCACAGAGGAGAGGTCTCCCTCCAGGGACACACGCCTCAGGTCGCCTTCTCCCAACTGCCCATTTGGCTCCTGATCTTCAGGCTCTGCAGGCCGAGGAGTTAGAAGGCTAGTTAGGGGGCAGAACCGGTAGAGGACGCTGGCTTCTTACCACTTTGCCCACAAGGGCAGGGCCAGGGGAGCTTAGAAAGGCTGCTCGCCAGAACGTGGTGAGGAGGGAGGCCGACTCCTCCAGCAGGTGGTGCAGGGCGGTGGCGCTGCTCCTCAGCTCCTGGATGCCTTCGCTGCCCACCACCTGGGAAAGGGGGCGGTAGCCATGGGCATCCCTGTGGCTGAGAGAGCACAGGCCTCGGCTTCCTTTGTGAGCGAGGTACGGCCACAGGCTTGCTTGAACCTGTGAGACTTTTTCTAACCTGGAAGCCGAGGTTCTCTGACTCAGCAAGGGCCTCCCACTTTGTGAGAGTTCATTTGATTCCACACTTTTTAGCTTTTAGTCCTGCTTCGTGCTCTGGAGTTCTAAGGTCCCTATTTTTGCACCCCCACCCCCACTGCCCTTCCCTAAATCCACTGCCCTTCCCTAAATCCAGGCCTTATGCTTCAATTGGGCTGCACCATTTGTAGCTCGAAGGACTGAGAGCTGCTCCCTTTACCTGGCATGTTCTCCTTTCCAGAGAACTGCACATCCCCCAGGGGCGCCCTAACCCCCATGAGCCTGTCACCTTCCTTCTGGGATAATCGCCACTTCTGGGTTCACTCCGTCACACCCACGGCACTGCCAGCACTGTGCCTGGAGCCCCTTGTTGCCTTTGTTGACTCAGGTGTGGGCCTCCCTCTCACGTGTGGGGGCTCCTGGAGCTCGACTGCACAGCGGCTGGTACCTAGGTCTTCCCTGGGGAAAGACTCTGAGAAGCCTTGTGGCCTGCTCTCCTCCTGCTCGGCCTGAGCAGAGAAGTCCAAGGCTGCCACTCTCCTCACCCCTTCCACACATCTGACCCATATGGATGAATATTCTCAATTCCCAGGAAACTGATGAAGTGATTTTATCCTGCCCACAAATGATCATATCCCAGTGTGACTTTAGCAGATAATAAGCTACCAAACAGCACTGCAAGGATGCTGATGCTTAACATGCTCTGCTGATGAGGATGGCAAAGCTGCACATGCTTTTCTGTGGTTCTCAGGGGAAATACAGAGTCAGCTACATCTGGAACAGAACAAAGCTTGTCGTGAAACAAGCTGGTGGAGACAGAAGGCCTAGCTGGATGGAAATGGAAGATACATCCTCAGCTGGTGAGAGATATGCAGCAGGAAAAAAGACAGTGGGAGAAGCAGCTAAAATCAAAAGAAGAAAGGGCTTAAGGAAAAGGTGCACCTAAGAGCTAAAGTGGGATTACCTCTATGCCTGGAGCTACGGGACCAGAGAAGCTTCAGGCTGGTCTCACAAGTGATGCTATCTTCTTGACCAGCAGTCTGCCTTCCCCAATCTGCTCTCTTAGGGCACTATAGTCATCAATGTGGCTGATGACGTGGCGGCCATGCTTATTGGCAAAGGAGCCGTCAGTAGCATCACCCTCCAGCTTGGGAGGCTTCTTCGTTACTGGAGAAGCATCCAAACCCAGCTCTGAAGAATAAAACCACAACAACAAAGAAACCACTGTTATTCATAGTCACCCTCAGTTCAATCCAAAAGGGACATCAAAGAGTAAAAGAGGCCAGAAACAAGATCAACAGTTTTGGTAAGCACACATATTCTTGTGAAGTCCATACATATTCTGGGTTCTATGGGATTTAACTCTGCACTCTAATCACTGTTCTGATGAGTCAGTACTAGAAAATATGTACTAGGATAAGAAGCATAGGAGACATAAGCCTAGGTGAGTTTGAAATGCCCCATTGGAGACCAGACCGCAACCTGGAAAATATCACGAAGAGATTGATATGATCCTACTCAGGCAAATGTGGCTTAGAACCGGATTTCTAGCTCAGGCCTCTCTGCTGTGTGATGAGGAGGAGGAGTGACTGAGCTGGCAGGGATGAGTCCTGGCTGCTGCTGTGGGGAGGCGCTGAGAGGGCAAAGCCTGAGAGGGAAGAGAAGCAACACCGAGACAGAGCATAACGAGGGAGCAGGAACACAGCAAATCAAAGCTTCTCTGAATCCTGGGCGGGCCTGTTCACTCCCACAAACCTCAGCATATCAGTGACTCGTCTCAGTGCCTATATTCTCTCATGTGAAACACAGAGATGGTAAATGCTGCACTAGCTCTGACGAAATTATTTGAAAACATGGTAAATTTTAAAACACTCCACAAACATAAGGAATAGGCATTAACATATACAGTTGTTAATTGTTTTGAGTACTGCACCCCACTCCAGTACTCTTGCCTGGAGAATCCCATGGACAGAGGAGCCTGGAAGGCTGCAGGCCATGGGGTCGCTTAGAGTCAGACACGACTGAGCGACTTCACTTTCACTTCACTATGGTGTCTGCTGCTGCTGCTAAGTCACTTCAGTCGTGTCCGACTCTGTGTGACCCCATAGACGGAAGCCCACCAGGCTCCCCCGTCCCTGGGATTCTCCAGGCAAGAACACTGGAGTGGGTTGCCATTTCCTTAGGCACTTGTAAATTATTTCATTTAATGCTCCACATAATAGTTTATATTATCCTCATGTTAAAGATGAGGAAGCTAAGGCTTAACTACTTGAGGAGTTTTAACACTTTTCCAAAGGCAAACATGTAAGTGGCAAACTCAGAATCCGGATCTGACCCTAAACTCCATGCCCTCAAGGCGCTGTATTGAAGCATCTTTGACTTCACTCTGGCCCTAAGGAGTGTGGAAGAGGCAACATTGTCCCTTCCACCACACACATCCTGGGGACCTTCCCATTGCCTGAGGGCTTCACGGTTCCCTTTTCCTTCCTGCCTTGGAAGAACAGCGGCTTGTTTCCAGGGTTAGTGCTGGTGGGGAATTTCTGGCTAATGCAGGAGGAGCTGAGACTGGCTTTGCTGGCACCGCCATCCAACTGCTGTTCAGGCTGCAGTCGCAGACAGGTGTTCACCTGAACCCTCTGCTCCAGCTGCCCTCACAAAGCTCGGATCTCTGCCACCAGAGGGCTCAGGTCACTGCTCAAAGGGACTTGGTGACAGGCATCCCAGGTGTAAGCTGAGAGGAGAGAGAGGTCTGGTGGCACTGAACCGAGTGTTTCCAAGCATGTGTCAGAACACTCTCCTGTGATGTTCCGTTCTGACAAGGACCCCACTGTAATCTCAGAACCCCAGGAGTAATGTGGCTTAGAACCTGCTTAGAACCATTACACCCCCTGCCGTGATGGGGATGTCACTTTTCCTGGGTGAGGACTGGCATATATTAAGATGGTACACACTCCAGCCTGGAATTTCCTTGAGACTCAAATGACCCTTGTCCATCTAGAGGGCACATGACTGGCAGATGAAGTCAAACCTAATATTTCTCCTCCTGATTAACCTTAGTCCTGCAGGCTAGAGAGCAGGGTCTTTCAAGGCAGAAGATCAGTACTAAGCTGGAGAAGTGCACAGACTGAGGGAGATGTGATGACCTCCACATTCAGGAATCAAAGGGGAGAGGAAGAAGAAGGCATCAGGCCTTTGGGCAACACTTCAGAATGGGAGGGATATAGGGCTTCCCTGGTGGCTCACTGGTAAAGAATCCGCCTGCTAACACAGAAGACGTGAGTTCAATCCCTGGCCCAGGAAGATCCCACATGCCGTGAAGCAACTAAACCCATAGGCCACAATTACTGAGCCTGTGCTCTGGAGCCTGGGAGCTACAACGAAGGGGCCCATATGCCTAGAGCCTGTGCTTTGCAGCAAGAGAAGCCACCACAATGAGAAGCCCACCCATCCCAACTAGAGAAAAGCCTGTGCAGCAATGAAGACCCAGCACAGTCAAAATGAGAGGGATAGATGAGAGAACATAACTAATTGGACTTCTCAAGTTCTAATTGCTTTTTTACCGGCACTCACCACCCACAGCCTTTCTCTATGGACTGGGAGAAGAAGAAATCTAAGAAATATTCTATAAGACTATCATTGCTCATCTAAAAACATTGAAGTCAAATGTATTTGAAAAGATAGAATTTGTTTCCGTTTTTATCAAGGTAACAGGATGCATATACCATATGATACCTGCATCCAGTTGCCTCAGAGCCACAGGCCTTAACCAAACACATTATTTCTGCAGTGAGCTATGTGAATATTCTCACGAAATGGAATAAATGAAGAGGAGTGCAGGACAAGGTGGCAGAGTAGAAGGACGAGCTCACCTCTTCTTATGAAAACACTAAAATCACAACTAACTGCTAAACAACTATCACCAAAGAACACTGGCAGCTACCCAAACGGATATTCTGCCTCCAAAGACAAAGAAGACACAGAGAGAGAGCAGGAGGAGTGCCTTCATGATATCATCAAATCCCATGCCTGCTGGGTGGGTTACCCACAAACGGGAAAATACATTGCAGCAGTTCTCCCACAGGAGAATTCTGAGTCCCACACCAGGCTTCCCAGCCTGGGCATCTGTAATAGGAAGGAGGAGCTACTGGAGCATTTGGCTTTGAAAGCCAGCAGGGTGTGAGTGCAGGAGTTCCACGGGGCTGGGAGAAACAGAGACTCCAGTTTTAGAGGCTGCACACAGAGTTTCATGAGCACTGGGACCTAGGCCAAAGCAATGACTCCACAGAAACCTGGGCAGGTCTTGGAGGGTATCCTGGCTCTCGGTAGGGACATGGACACTGATGGCAGGAGCTCCGGGAAATACTCAACAATGTAAGCTCTCCAGGAGGTCACCACTTTGGCACCGAGACCTGGCCCCACCCAACAGTCTATAGGCTCCAGTGCTGGGATGCCTCAGGATTACCAACAGGAGGATGGGAACACAACACTACTCATCAGCAGACAGGCTGAATAAAGTCATCTGGAGCCCACTGATGCCTCTAAACATACCCCTTGACCTAGCTCTGCCCATTAGAGGGGCAAGATTCAGGTCCACCCACCACTAGGCTGGCACCAGTCTCTCCCACCAGGATGCCTGAACAATCTCCTGGACCAACCTCACTCACTAGGGTGGCAGATATCAGAAGCAAAAAGAACTGTAATCCTGCTGCCTGTCGAAAGGCGACCACAAACACAGAAACTTAGACAACACGAGACAGCAGAGAAATATGTTCCAAACAAAGGAACAAGATAAAACCCCAGGAGAACAACTAAGTGGCGTGCAGGTAGGCAATCTACCAAAAAAAAAATTCAGAGTAATCTTGGGTAAAGATGATTCAAAATCTCAGAAAAGAATGGAGGCACAGATCAAGAGGATACAGGAATGTTTAACAAAGAGCTAGAAGGTATAAAGAACAGAGTTTTACAATAACTAAAATGAAAAAGGCACTAGAAGGAATCAGTACCAGAATAAATGAGGCAGGAGAAAGTTGAGAGTGTTCCATTTCTAACATTTGATATTCATTAACTGGCAGGCCACAGCTCCACTCTTCTCAAACACAACAATAAGGCACAAAAGTGGGGGCTTCTCTGCACGCTCTCTCACTCCAGGCTCCTTCTGGGAGCCCCAGCTCTGTCCACTTCCACCAGGCTTACATCACGGCAGGGACCACAACCTTCTGGCAGCCAGAAGTGACCCTCATTCCATCAGGAGCCAGCTCTGTAATGGAAGTCAAGGTTATGAAGGGCACCTTTTGTCAGCAAGTGGCTTTCGGACACAGCGTTTTCCACAGACTTGCTTCCTCCAGCTTTGCTAAGATGAATGAGAAGACTCGCATGGCTTCCAAAGAAACCCAGAATTGCAGTGACATCTGGTTTGCACTGAGGTTCAAAATTATGAAACTGTGCCAAGCACCGAAGCACAGACATGTTCATATTCTGCATCAAGGCTGCACCGGACCTTCCCAGGGACAGAGCCTCATAGGGAAGCCTTGCAGCCCCACCGGTGGTCTTCAGATCACACTTTGAGAACCACTAGGCTGGGAACCCACATCCGGGGATTACTGGCTTAGAGCCCCAAACATTCAGAATCAGAATGAAAGTCAATTCTGGCCAGGAACCAACAAGTTCTAGGGCTTTTTTTGCATGAATTAATAATTTTTTAATAAAAAAGCATTTCTCAACTGAGATCTTTTGAGGTCTACAACACAGATCTACATAAAGAAGGGGGACTCTAGATACCAACGTGAAACAAGATTAATGGAAAGAAAAAAGAGAAGACAGGCAGAATGGTGGGGAGAGATAAATAGTTTAAATATTGTAATTGATATAATAACATCGGCAAAATGCCCTATAAAATAATCTGCCCTGTTTAAAAAGGGAGACATGTTAGCCATCTTTATGTCTTCTTTGGAGAAATGTCTGTTTAGTTCTTTGGCCCATTTTTTGATTGGGTCATTTATTTTTCTGGAATTGAGCAGCAGGAGCTGCTTGTATATTTTGGAGATTAATCCTTTATCAGTTGCTTCATTTGCTATTATCTTCTCCCATTCTGAAGGCTGTCTTTTCACCTTGCTTATAGTTTCCTTTGCTGTGCAGAAGCTTTTGATTTTAATTGGGTCCCATTTGTTTATTTTTGCTTTTATTTCCAATATTCTGGGAGGTGGGTCTTGGAGGATCCTGCTGTGATTTATGTCAGAGAGTGTTTTGCCTATGTTCTCCTCTAGGAGTTTTATAGAATCTGGTCTTACATTTAGCTCTCTAATCCATTTTGAGTTTATTTTGGTGTATGGTGTTAGGGGGTATTCTAGTTTCATTCTTTTACATGTGGCTGCCAGTTTTCCCAGCACCACTTGTTAAAGAGACTGTCTTTTCTCCATTTTGTATTCTTGCCTTTGTCAAAGTTAGCCTCCAATTAAAAAAAAAAAAAGTAAAATAATTAG